>NC_084829.1:61269190-61570712 GCF_033115175.1 Lepus europaeus | reverse complement strand
TCAGATCACAATACCTAGACACAAGAATTCTTTCCATTCCAGTAGCCATTATGGTCAGTTACCTCCACAAATGTTCATTTAACCATATTCTCATTTAATGATGAGAACAATCATCTAAGAATATAGTTCTTTACAAGATCAGAAGTACTCCCTTCATTTTTGAGAAAAACTATCTGTTTTTATTCTAGTAAAAAGTGATGAGATTATTACACTACAATAAATAAAAAGAAGCCAATGCAGAGACACTTAAGAGCAGAATACAAATACAAAATTCATAGGTTTTGTTAGTGTATAAATAGGTTTATTTCTATTCCAATTTCACTTTCTCATTTTGCATAAATTTTTGTTTAACTGAAATATATTTTCTCTTCCCTGCATTGTAAAAACTTTTCAGTGTTCTATTCCTGTCTAATTTAAATCTTTGTGCATAATATGCTTTTCTTGACAATTGAAAGCTATCAATATTTATTTGAAATTCTATTTTAATAAGAGAAATGAAACATTCAGGAAAAGGAAGCTATTTTTAGTATGGCTATAAAATGAGTACAGTTAGGTTTTACTTATACAAATATAAGTTGATTTTGAAATTAATCTTCACATGTTACTTGATATTATGGAAATATTTTACATATTTTATTATGAAAAACAGAAGGATTGTTCATTTTGGAATAATAGCATTCATGATAGTGTTCATGACTAATAACATTTCTTCTAAAACTCTCATATATTCAGATTGTAGTGAGACTGACAAGGATCGTATTCTTCAGTGCCCTCAGGATTTTATATACTGTCCTATTCTTGAGACATATTTTATTTTCAATTTTTGTTCTTGATATTAATAGATGACAATCTTGCAACTGCTTACTGTGGTTTTCAGAGTATAGCTTAAATTTTCTACTAGCTTTACAATGTAAAAACATATGCTCTCCTCCAATTTAAAAATTACCCTGAAATATATCCAGCCAAGTATATATTTGCTCAATCCCCTCCAAACTCCTTCCATGTAGGTGGGACAACAGCAGTGGGTATCATCAGTCAGCTAAAGTGTATGATGTCTGCCCTAGGATATTTAGGGGATGCATTTTCTGATGTTGAAGATGAGAACTTCAAGAATTTAGGGTATTGTTGAAATTTCCAATGTTCACAATAGTTGACCATTTCTAAAACCACCCTCTGCCAAAAGTAATTAAGGAGATATAACTTTGAGGATCATATAGGCCAATTTTAGAAAAATGTAAGAATTAAACTGTGGGACAGAATATTATCCAGATGACTTCACGCAGCTTCTGTTCAGTAGAAAGATAAAGGCAAAAAGGATAAGAAAAAAAAAGTCAACTTGAGGATTATCCCAAAGAAAGAATATTTTACATTTTTCCTGGCACAGATCAAGCTACTTGGCAACAGTGCTTCATATTGCAGCAAGGAATGCAACTAAGTCTCCAAAGGGATTTGTAGAAATGTACTTGCTGGGACCATCACCATTGTTTTCCAGGGTCTCCATAAGAAAAATCTGGAATCAGGAGCTGAAAATCAAACCCAGGTACTGTGTGGTTATGAGCATCTTAATATGTATTGTCCAAAAAGACAACCGTAGATTGAAAAAGAAACTGTAACCATAAAGTATCTCTTGGGTCCCAGAATTTATACCAGCATGAAGCAGAATATGACAGCTCTGCATTCTCCAAGAAGCACATAATATCCCAAGTCTTCTTCAGTTATAACTAGAGGCCAGGTATACCTGGATTATAACTAGAGGCCAGGTACCATGCCCTGGGAAGTTGCTCGCCAGGAGAGAAAGTCCAATCAAGAAACTCTACAATGCTAAGACAGAGGTGTGACAGTCAGCAACGTAGCCGCTTTTCAATATTGCGATGCATTACCTTTCCTTTATGCATAGGCATTTTGTCCCATTATTTTGCCCATGCTCATCCTATTTATGATCACATTACAAGAAAGGAGAGTGTTGGCTTTTAGTTTGTAGCTCTTCAAAGCTTAAAAGCTACAGCAAGTTCTGATAGAGAGTTCTGAACATCATCTAAAGATCACTGGCATTGAAGTGGACGTTGTGGTGCAGCATATTCTGCTGCAGCTTGAGACGTCTGCATCCCATATCAAAGTGCTGATTTGAGTCCTAGTTGCTACACTTTCCCATGCAGTTCACTGTTACTGTGGTCTGGGAGATAGTGGATGATACTGCAAGTGCTTGGTCACTCACATGGAAGACAGAGACGGAGCTCTGGTTCTGTCTTCAGCTTGACCCAACCCAGGCTATTGTGGGCATTTGAGGAGTTTATCTGGAGATGATAGATTCATAATCTCTCTCTCTCCTTCTCTCTCTCTCTCTCTCTCTCTCTCTCTCTCTCTCTCTCTCTCTCTCTTTCTCCCTGTCTTTCAAGTAGATGAAAATAATTTTATTAAAAACAAAGAATTCATTGACTTTGAGCTGGATGCAATAACTGGATGAAATTGGGTACTGCATCTCTTGTGAAGAGCCCAGATATGTTCTACATGGAAGAAAAGAAGCATATGGAACACACAGCTGGTTCCACAATGTGGAGCTTCAGGCAGTGACTCAAACAGGGGCATCCATTCCCAGCCACCTTATATCTTGGTCAGAGGTTAGCAAACTGCAGTAGCAGGCTAAACTCAGTCCACTACCTTTCTTTGTAACACTGAAGAATAAAGCCCCTTTACATTTTAAATGGTTGAAAATATCAAATCTATTTTGTGATACTTCAAAATTCTATAAAATTCAAATTTCAGTGCCCATATATAAAATTTTACTAGAACACAACCACATCACCCAATCATGTACAACCACAGTAGTTGTGGCAGAAATATATGACCCACAAAGAGTGAAACATTTATTATCCGCCTTTTTACGAAAAATTTTTTTGCAAAACTAGTGTAAGTAGTACCATAGACCTAGTTCAATGAAATATGAAGATAAATGAATTATGTCACTTACTACCCCAGCATGTTAAAGATGCATGATGCGTTTGCAATTTCTTTCTTCCCTCACCTTCTTTGTTGAAAAAGTCTCTAAGGCCCTATACAAGGATAAAGTCATTGGAGAGATGGATCCCCAGTCCTTTTGAATAGGAAGACTAGCATTTGGCTGCCAAGTTTGCTAAACTGAGCAATGATGTTAGGACATTGAAATTTCATGTCTTATTTGTTACTCCAGTGACAATTCTACAAATTAATATAGGCTGATAAAGTCTATTGTTGTGACATAAATATGCCCTTGGTTGCCAAAAGAATGTCTGTGTTTGATGGAAAGACATCAATAGATGTAAAAAAAATATTATTTAGTATAGGTATTGCGTATAGTTTAATTGTACAAAGTTTTCAATGCAGAGCTCAGTTCCAGTCAGTGGGACAATGTCCTTGACACTTATTCCTAAGAAAAGGTATTCTGCTACAACAGGTAAAACTTGGTGATATCCATGCACATGCATAAAAATAATCTTTAATAAGGCCTCTCTCAAGTTTCCTACAAACTATGACTAATCGGCTGCCTACTTACTAGGTGTCTCTACCTACTGACAGCTTCAAGTAATTCTGTGTGCTTACTGAGTAACCATATAAATCAAAACTCATATTTCTAAGAATGCTATTTGATTCCAGCTGGAAATGACCACAGATATACCTGAGTTTAATCTCTGTAATATTCATCCATTCATTCAGCAGATATGTATTGATCTCTTACTGCCAGGATTTCTTCTAGGTATTGAGAGAGAAAGACATAAAAACAGGACCATTTTGCCATGCATAAAGCAATGTTTGGTGTAATCATTTAGGGAAAAGTGTCAAGAAATAGAAAATATCCAAATGCGGCCATATGATATGACCAGTTGTTATATCTGAATCATAAACTGTACCTAGCTTTCCTACTTCGGAGTCTGACACTCCAAAAACTAGGGAGAAGGAAAAGTTTTCCATATCATGAGAATTCTTACCACAGTAAAAATTGGTAGGCAAATATCATAGCTTATTAATATGCAGGGATACAACAACAACAACAACAACAAAAAAACAGTAGTAAGTCTTCTAGTGGACATACACTCTTTTATAAGCCATTTTATGTTGCACAAAAAAAGAGTCACCTATCTCAGCCTGGGGAAAAGGGGGCACAATTTCTAAAGGAAGAAATGGTTGGACTTGATTCTAAAGTGAGAGTTTACCAAAAAATTGAGAGGAGATAAGAATGTTATACAAGGAGCCAGAGATTATTTAATGCCATGTTGGGGTTGCTGGAGCATAAAACAAAATATAAGGTTGAAAGTCATGAGAGACAAGCCTGGAAATGTAACTCAGAGAAGACAATAATTTTGAGTGGATAAAAGACCTTAGAATTGTTGAGAATTCATTATGTTAAGATGAGCATTTTAAACTAGTTACCTGAATATCTCTTTGTAGATGTGGTGCCTAGAAGTGAGGGAATGAGACTGAAGTTAGGAAGATCAGATAGGATGCTCTGGAAATAATCCATGAAAAAGTGAGTGCCTGAAGCAAGTCAGGGTAGGCAGAAATAGAAAAGAGTGATGCATCTGCTATTTACAAGGATAACTAAATTTAACTACTGAGTTTCTAGCAGGTTAAGGAAGAAAAGAAGGCAAGAATGATTGAGAATTTTTGCAGTTTCAGAGTAAAAGTGGGCTGCACCAGTAGGTATAAAATAGCTAAAGAGATATGCTACTACATTATTAAAGACTGCAAAAAAAAAAAAATGAGGCACAAGAGAGGGAAAGGAGAGAGAAGTAGAGAGGATGGAGAGTTTATATGAGGATGTATTGTCAAGCTAAATACTGCCTAGTAATAAGTTTGGCTTATTCTCTCTAAAAGAGAATTCTCTTTTTATAGGCCATAGACATAGCATTATCTTTTGTATGTCATTCCAAGGGCAGTAGGGAAAAGAATTTGTACAACAGCAGCTAGGGGTGAGAAGAATAACCCAAATCTCTAGAAACTTGTAAACAAAATCTTCAGTGGTACACACCTGACATAGATGACAACAAAATTTCCATTCTGGATTTAACTCTGTGAGCAGAAGGCTGCTGGGTAGGTCTGCTTACTAGATATATTGATATTATGCAGCCTATAGCTTTAGGAAATGATATGAGTTAAAAGTAGAAGTTTGAGACTATTCAATATTAAAATAGCAGATAAAATCTAGGAAAGTGAACAAAGACACCAAAAAAAAAAAAAAAAAAAAGCTGTGCAGAAGGAGAAGAACACAGGGCCAAAAACAAAGATATGAGCACCATCTATCTCTTCTTTACAGTTGTCAGTTCATGAAGCACATGAATGACGTGACTCTTTTAAAAGGTACTCATTATCTGTTCACAGATCTTGAAATAGAGTGTCATTGGTGGCAAAAGTGTTTTTTCAAGGGGGTTTCATTTTCCTATAGTGCTTTGTGATTTGGCTCTTCCATTTAGGGATGCATCAATTCCCTAATTCCCTCATTCATCCAATAATTCAGTAACTTGTATTAGAGTTGCTGATAAGTGTCTGGGACCAACTACACACTGAGCTTCCCAGGCTTGGTCGTTGACTGCAAAGAACTTTCAGGGCGTAGTAACTTCATACCAGAATGGAGACTTCAAAAGCTCACTGGATTCCAAGTTGTGCTAACATGGTGATCTTTCAGTTACAATGCTGTTGTTGTAGAATAAAATTGAAGCATATTTGGGTCCGGCGCCATGGCTCACATGGCTAATCCTCCGCCTGAGGCCCCGGCATCCCATATGGGCACCGGGTTCTAGTCCTGGTTGCTCCTCTCCCAGTCCAGCTCTCTGCTGTGGCCCAGGAGGGCAGTGGAGGATGGCCCAAGTGCTTGGGCCCCTGCACCTGCATGGGAGACCAGGAAGAAGCACCTGGCTCCTGGCTTTGGATCAGCACAGCGCCAGCCACAGCAGCCATTTGGGGAGTGAACCAACGGAAGGAAGACCTTTTCTCTCTGTCTCACTGTCTGTAACCTAATAAATAAAAAAAAAAATAAAAAATTCTTATTCACTCAAATCATTTACATATACAAATAAATAGAAATATATATACATATAAATAAAAAGATTTATTTATTTATTTGAAAGGCAGAATTACAGAGAGGCAGAAGCAAAGAGAGAGAGGGGTCTTCCATCTGCAGATTCACTCCCCAGATGGCTGCAATAGCCAGAGCTGTGCTGATCCGAAGCCAGGAGCCGGGAACTTCATCCAGGTCTCCCATGCAGGTGCAGGAGCCCAAGGACTTGGCCCATCCTCTACATTCCCAGGCCATAGCAGAGAGCTGAATAGGAAGTGGAACAGCTGAGACTTGAACTGGTACCCATATGGGATGCCACCACTGCAGGCGGTAATTGCATGCTATGCCATAGCACCGACCCCTGCACATATATGTTTGATTGTTAAAATGCTTTATATCTTTAGGGCTAATGCAGAGGCTTTATTATTTAAGATTCCAGGCCTCCACTGACAATGCCTGTCTGGTTACTATCAGATGAATTCTCATGACTCATATTTGACCCAAGATTACCTTCCATGTCATATCAGTTATATATTATTTATAATTGCTCTTAGGATAAAGACCAAAATCTTTAGTGTGGCCTAATATGATCGGATACCAATTTGACTTTACTGTTCATATTTTCCAAAGAGCAAATACAAACATCTCTGTCCTCAGCTACTTAAATAAGATTTTATATATTACTTTTAACCAGCAGATTTCTGTAATATGTGTACTATTTTCATTAGAAAAAATAAGATCCAAGATGTTCAACAAGATTGAAATTCCATAAATTATAACATCTTGCCTCTCACTAGCCCCTTTTTAATATTAGGCTGAGCATAACCTTCAGAATTTAGGAAAGAAGGGTAATCAGAGATTGTTCTAGCTTGGTTGTTTGGCCTAGCACTTATGATGCCTGCATCCTTTATGGGACTGCCTGGGTTGAATGCATGGCTTCAGTTCCTGATTTCAGCTTCCTGCTAATGCAGACTGTTGGAGGCAGCAGGTCATGGCTCAAGTAGTTAAGGTCAGGCATCCGAGTGGGAGACCTGGACTAAGCACCTGGCTCCCTATTAAACTGGCCCAACATCAGCATCCAAAGCCATTTAGGGAGTAAACCATTTGATTGGCTCTTATTGTTCATGTCTATCTTTCTTGTTCTGTCTCTCATCTTTCAAATAAATAATTTTATTTTTTCATTAATATTATATTAATACAAAGGGGATAAACCAAATATAGTCCCTACATACACTTCCTAATGATATGCCTTTCTCTCCTCCTTCTTTCTTAAATTAAAAATGTTACTTCTTATCCAGGAAGTCTTTGCTGGTGCCAATATCTTGCAAGGTTTCTCCAATGTTCTCTAATAATTTGATGGTGTCGGGTCGTAGATTTAGGTCTTTAATCCACGCTGAGTGGATTTTTGTGTAAGGTGTAAGGTAAGGATCTTGCTTCAGGCTTCTGTCTGTGGAGATCCAGTTTTCCCAGCACCATTTACTGAATAGACTGTCCTTGCTCCAGGAATTGGTTTTAGATCCTTGATCAAATATACTTCAAAAAATGAAAAAGAATCAAATAAATAAATTTTAAAAATTAAAAAAAGGAAGAGTTGGAGTTGGGTAAGGAAGAGTCAGAGTGAGAGAGAAGGGGAGAGGAAGCTGGAGAGGGAAGGGGAGAAGGAGAGGGAGAGGGAGAGAGAGATCTTTCTTCCACTGAGTCATTATCCAAATGTCTACAAAAAGCCAGGGCTGGATGAGGCTAAAATCAGGAGCCAGGAATTCCAAATCGGTCTCCCACATGTGTGGCAGGCACCCAGGTACCTGAGTTATCACCTGCTGTCTCTCAGGATGTGCACTGGCAGAAAGCTGGATTGGAAGTGGAGGTAGGACTTGATGCTAAAGAAGTATCACCAGTAGCATTTTGGTTGTCATTGGAAGAGTATGTAAAGGCAGCAACTTAAACTCCAGAATGGGATGAGGGTGTCCCAAGGTGGCTTGATCCACTGTTCCATGGTGCCCAACCCATCTCTCTCCTCTTAAATAAAATGATATCACAAGGAAAGAGGTTGGAATTTTAAACATTTTCCCCACTGCTGATGGCCACACCAAATCATGGCATCTGAGAAAGGCCACAGTTTCCACTTTGCTCTATTGCTGATATTCAGAAAGATTTAAAATGTCCAAGACTATCCACTTTTGAGATATCCACCTTCTAACTGTACTGATGAGTCTCTTGAGATATGAATTGCTTCTGTGATTGCATTAATTTGTAATAATACATAACATTCAATCCATTTCCTTACACCATATACATAAATCACATTCATTATTAGACAACCATGCTCAAAATATTGAACAACAAAATTTCAAGAATTAAACATCATGTAGTTTTACTATTTACAAGGAACTTTATATGTCTGAAAAAAAAAACTATGTAAAATCAGAAGATGAACTTGGTTACCATTTTTTAATGATATATGTGGATTATACCACTTATGACAGATGCTGAAGAAGTATCACTGGTAGCATTTTGGTTGTCATTGGAAGAGTATGTAAGGGCAGCAACTTAAAGAAAAGAGAAAAATATTAGCTCTCCAGTGTTACTTTTCATGCATACAGTTTTAATTTCTAGTAAAATAGAAACAAAGGTCGAGATCTTTGTTTTTATAAATTATTTCCATCATCTCATCAAGATTCTAGCATTTTTAGATTTGGCATTGGAAAAACTCCATTTAACTTACAATCATTACTGCACCAGATGGTAGTACCATAAACTAAAGCACAGAAAATTGAACAAAATCTGACTCTAAATATATCAGAAAGAAAAATTGTTCACTAAAGACAAACTGATGGAACATTTTAATCAAAGTCAGGCCTATATAAGTATGAAAAAATTAAAACTGTCAAATAAAACATATATTCAGTCTTATTTACTATAAGAATAATATATTCAAAAACTTAAACTTTTCTCTTAGATTTATTTATCTGGAGTCAGAAAGCATATCAAAGGAAACCTACCTTGACAGTGTGATGGACAAGATTATGTAACTTCCTATTTTCCAATTGAAATATCTTTAATTCACACATATTTTTCTGTTTTGAAGATTTTGAAATACTTTTACAAAGCAGGGCACCTAAAAGGGTTTCAGTTTTAACAGTATCACTCCTTTGTCATGTTTAAATATGACTACATAAATGTCTATTGGTGTCTCTTCTCTGATACAAATTATGTTTACATTTGACCTTGGCTATGTAAAAAACATTACATTTCTATTGCAGATAATTGAAAGGAAATGAAAATCAGATGTCTGTGTTAATTATATCATTTTGCACATTTGTTAGGTGAATGCGTCAAAACCCTTCAGCATTTAAAGTCTAAATTCCTTCAAATCCATATTGGCTTTGGAATAAAACTCATGTTCTACATCAAGAATGTATAAGGCTTGTAAGGGTCTTCTTGGTCATCCCCTCACTACCCAGGGCTTGAGTTAAAGCAGTTGCAGGAGTGGGACTTTCAAGACGTTCTTAGCTTTTCTGGGATGCATGAGCCATTAATTTTGCCTTAGCAAAGGAAACTCATATTTACTCAAAGTCTATTAAAGTTCCCACACTAAATATAGCTAAGACTTCACTCTGTCTTGTGAGTCCCCTTAATAGACAGAGATGACGAATTTGTGGTCTCCCTTCACCAGGCAGACTCATATACATATTTTCATCCCGTAAATATTTTAGAGCACTCACTGTGTATCAGGTCATGTTCCAGACTCTGGGAATGCACTATGAACCAGCTGAAAACCCTGTCACCATGGAGCTAATAGTCCAGCAGAGAAGATGGTCAATAAATGAATAATCATACAGTCTATTTAGTTGGGCACATTAAGAAAGGCATCCCTAGAGAGGTGAAGTTTAAAAAGATTTGGAAATCATATGGGGAATATGAACAGCAAAATATCTGGCGAGTGATTTTTCAAAGATACCAGTTAAAGTAAGAGCGCTCATGTTAAATGAAATTGGTATATCTTTTTCCATCCTTTCACTTTCTGTCTGCATGTGTCTTTGTTGGTGAGGTCTGTTTCTTGTAGGCAGCAAATAGATGAGTCTTTTCCAGTAACAATGAGCTGAAGTAGACATATCTGAATGACTGAATTTCCATTTAAGTGTGATGAGGAAATATTAAAGTTTTGAGCAGTGTTGACACATATAATATTTTCCTATTTGTATAAGGTGAATAAATTTCATGTATCTCATATTTACAGATTTAGCAGCATAGTGATCCTTCCCTCCCTACCCTCCCTGCTGCACACGACTCTACCCTCCCTCCTCCTTCTTGTGATTCGGCTACTGTATAGCAAACAAATTGAAAGGGACAGGAGGGATATTACCAAAACAGTTTTTCTAACCATTAAGATGGTAAGAAGTCAACAGATTTGTGATGTATTTCTCTAATGTATAAGCAATAAACTTCTTGATGGTTTGAATGTAAATGGAATCAGTTGAAAGAAAGTTTTCTCTCAATACTTCAGGTATAAGACAACACTGTCTTGACCTTTTGTGATATTCTAGTTGCTATGGATAAGCAACAAATTACCCAGGAATATATGGCCATGGAACAATTATTTACTTTGCTTGTGAATTACGAGGGTCACAAACTCCAACGGAATACAACAGGAATGGCTGGTTCCTCCACACATTGTTTAAGAAACTTCAGCTGCATGTTTGGAAGGGTGGTGGCTGGAGTTGGCTAAAGGCACATTTAGTCAGATGTCCAGAGATTGATTCTAAATTATACTTTTAGATTAAAAGTAATATCTCTTCTGAGCATAACATGACTTTAGTATATTTCATTAGTGATAGGGTTCTGTCTTTACTTTCGTTCAAGCATCAGACTTTTTGGAATAATTATCTAAATTGAAAATCATGCCATATATAAACAACAAATAATGGAGAAAAGTCTAATTTATTCATATGCTGGAACATCATTCCTTTTATGCTCTACCCATGACAAGAAAGTGACCGAATGTCACCCTAGCCTGAATATGTTTAATTTTAACTTTAAGCACGTTGGCACTTGGAAATCACCTCTGTTTGGCTTGAAAATGTCAAATTAGCTTTCCATAGCACTTAACAGTGCATGATATTTAGGTAAACAAAGGCTTGGGGCCAGTACTGTGGCCCAGTGGGTTAACGCCCTGGCCTGAAGTGCCGCCATCCCATATGGGCGCCACTTCAAGTCCTGGCTGCTCCACTTCTGATCCAGTTCTCTTGCTATGGCCTGGGATAGCAGTAGAAGATGGCCCAAGTCCTTGGGTCTCTGTACCCATGTGGGAGACCCGGAAGAAGCTCCTGGCTCCTGGCTTCTGATCGGCGCAGTTCCAGCCGTTGCAGCCAACTGGGGAGTGAAACAGCGGATGGAAGACCTCTCTCTCTCTCTCTCTGCCTCTCCTCTCTCTGTGTAACTCACACTTTCAAATAAATAAATAAACAAATCTTTTTTTTTTTAAAAAAGGCTTAAGTTATTGTTAGTCTTTAATATAAATACTTGCATACACTAATTTGGGCTTTAATTGATAGATTTTCTACAATTCATAATCCCTGTATAATAGTTTAAATGGCACAATTCGTTTTCAAAGTCATTTTAAAAGTATGCTTTAAAATCTATGTCTGCTGAACTTGGCTTCTGTACTTGATTCTAACCTTGGCAGTTGTCATTTCTCAGTTTAATAAGATATGTGTTGTTATTTACCGTTGGGATTGTTCTGAGCTGCTGCTGCTGTTTCTGAGGTTCTTTATTTCTTTGAAAGATACCTTAAGCCATAGAGTTTATATAATTGTACAGAAGCCTTCTGATTATAGATTAACTGGATATAGCAATGGCAGAACCGAATAAAAGATTGCAGTGTCCAGAACTAAGTGTGCCAATTTTGTTTGTATTTTGAAATTTTAAGGCAGAATGCATTAAATAATATCATGGCATTGGCCTATATTGTCCTTCATGGGACCTTGACTATAAAAGTTAATGAAAACACTGCTACCCACAACCATAGTTAGTTGCTGCGGAAAGACAGATACTTTTACCAACAAAAGAAACATTCATTTTCAAAAACTGCATATAAATATTTTACACAGTTACCTAATTTTCTCGAAGTTTAAATTGATTATAAATAGTTTATGCGCTTTTTCTGTATCTGAAACCTGCAAAACTCTTTAATGAAATCTTGCTTAAGCCTTCATCAGGAAGCCAAACTTGATGCACAGAACAGCAGTGCCCCCTAGAGCTGGATGGCTTTACAAATTGGAGTTTTCAAGCTGTTTTGTTTGACTAGAACTGCGGTAGCACGAATTGGTATTTGTAGGCTCTGTTTCCTGAAATCTAGAGAATAATGCAGTGATAACTGGAGAATCATATTCATAGAGCTGTATTTTATATCAAACCCCTTTCCATAGATGTTTTGTATAGAGTGTGTGTACAAATAGACTAACAGTATGGATTTACAATAGGTTTCTCCTTATAGGTATATGATTTGAATTGTTTTCTTCATTTGCAGATAGGAATGAAGTCATACATCTACAAAATTCACTTAAATGTTATCAGGCACAGGTATATTATGCATATATTCTAAAATTCATAATAATAATAGAATTTTTTAAGCTGGAAAATGCCTTAGAGATCATTCTAGACCAACATACTCATCACCTAACCTAGATGAGGGTAGGCCACCTGCGACAGCCATGCAGTCTGTCTCACGATGAATTCAAAGCAGCATGTTTGCATACAGGGTGATCTCTGACTAAAAACATAAATGCACATCGTGACACTGATAATGCATTCACTTATTCAGTAATGATATACACATTCTTAACTTATTAACTGCTTTCCCCTAGGTATAAACTCTTGGAATGCTTTTGCCAATAGGTATATCATGTAGAATAGATTACAATTTACACATGACAGGGCAATGGTAGGAGTTTTATAACTTCTGGTTGAAAAGGCATGTTGTGATTGGAAAAAAATCGAAAATCCCTTTCTCTGCTTGTTTCTGTGTCCAGTGAATCATGCCCTAGTTTCTAGAGCTCTAAAGAAGTAAGTAATCAAAGCCAGGAAGTGATTAAATCTCAGCCGCAACAGCTTTAATTCTTTAATGTACTGTTATTGTAGAAAAAGGAGCTGTCTTCTGAAATATGGGGCTCTTCACACTCTCATAAAAATATGTGCCACCGAGATTGAAGAGAAAGCAAAAATAAAGTATAGGGAGAAAAGCAGATGAAAGCGGAGTCACAGGCCCCTTCTCGGCATGGTAGGAGAGAGTAATGCGAGTCTCCTCAGAACAGAAGTACTTCTCCTTCAGTGTTGCTACTCCTGGGGCTGAGTACCCATTGGGAAAGCAAGCAATGTCCTTCCCTCCGAGTCCTGCCTGTTAATACAATAAAATGTACCTTTAAGTCACACACTACCAAGAAGCAGGAAATGGAGCCCTGCTATCTTTCCTGAGGGAACCAGTCATCCCTTGCTCCCTGTCCAAATAGACAGAGAGAGATCTCTACAGGCAGAGGAAGTACCTATAGTAAATAGGAATTTGGTTATGGTCTTTTTTTTTGGTCAGTTGTGGCCATCAATTTTCTGAGAGAGGGAAAAAAAAAAAAGGGAGACCTATTTGTTTTGGCTTCAGGCTGATGTAAGCTTCATGCGTGTGTAAAAACGCTATCTTTTTCCCTTGGGAATATGCAGTGTATATATCACAAATATTTTTTTCTGGCAAAGTAAAACAAGCAGCCTTTCCTCATAAAATTATCTTAAGTCATTAATGTTTCTTTTATTTGGCATGGCTGTTTAAAACAAAATCATATATATGTATATGTGTATATATATATTTATGTATATATGTATATATATCTATTGTCATAAAATATACTGTTAAAACTTTCTTTTTAAAGATTGATTGATTGATTTCAAAGTCAGAGTTACAAAGAGAGAGAGAGAGAAAGAGGGTGAGACAAAGAGAAACCTTTCATCTTCTAGTTCACTTCCCAAATGGCCACAATAGCCATGACTAGCCAGACCAAAGCCAGGAGCCAAGACCTTCCTCTGGCATCCATCATAGGTGCAGGGTCCCAAGGATATGGGCCATCCTCTGCTGCTTTCCCAGGCACATTAGCAGGGAGCTGGATGGGAAGTGGAGCAGCCTGGACTTGAACCAGCTCCCATATGGGATGCCAGCATTACAGGTGGCAGTCTTACTAAAAAACAGCACCAGCCCCTATAAATGTTTTATTATTTCCAAAAACAAACATAAATAAGTACAACTTAATAAGAACACTGTAATACACACCTAAGGGGTTGAAATATGTCAGCAGATTTTTCAAAACATGATTTTTTACTAACGAAGATTTGTTAATAAAAAGTTTGGCCAGCAAAACTGTATTAACAATTTTGGCAATATTGAAAACCAGGCATTATTTAAAAAGAAAAGAAAAGCAATCAGCACAAGACTAAAAGCTATTTGAAATTATCAAGAAAGAAATTGAACTTTTAGTGAAGTATTTTCATGATGTAGTTGTTTTTAGCTTCCAAAAATAATAAACAATTGTTTTCCTCAGATTGGACCTGAAGATGTTTCTTGTTCAAAAAAGATCCCAAGATTCTAAAACTCTGAAGTTCAATTGTGTCACATAAAATAAAAAGGCACAATGATAATTGTCATGTTTGTTAGATAATATAATGTCTATTTTTTGCAAATGCAAATGACTAATTTAATTTTTTAAGCTTCTTAAAATGACTCTTTAGAAAATAGGCTACCAATGTGTGATCTTGGTATTTTATTCCAACAAGTAAAATACAATATGCAAATGACATTCATGAGTTGGAGGAATACTTAGCAGTTACACAGTTAACCTTCCCACTGAGTTCAAAAATGTTCTCTAAGGGATCTTTGACAGGTGGCCATTCAGGCTCTGTTTAAAGATTTGATGTGGAGTTTACAACCTCATAAGGCAGCCAATTACATTTTTCAACTGCTGTACAACCTATAATGCTGTTAGACTGAAGTCTCCAACTAAGTTTTTCTGATTTAGTGCAATTGTTTTCCACATGCCAGTCTTTCAACTTCTTAACGACAATTCGACCTGTACTAAGTATTTTCAAGCCAAATGTCTAGAGTTCCCATTCTCAGATGATGTGATTTCCAGATGTTCTATCCTTTTTCCTCCTCTAGACCTGAAATAGTTCAGCATTTATTACTTATTTTAGCCTGGGAACCAAGCTTTTTCAGATGTTTTATGAATAGTATCAATTAGATTAGGTGCTATTCTCTCAGAAATCAGTCTGAGTTCTCATTAGAACTTCTAATCCTTCCAACCCTTTATTTCTCCATTCTCTTTGATTATTTGAACATTTAGATATTTACCTTAGCAAGTTGTCTTGTTACATTGAGGTATATTTGACTGACACTTAATTCTCCTATGTGCTGCATAGAATAAACTTTTCATTTTGCAAATCATTCTCCTTTAAAGATAAGCATTGTATAATTGTATTTTCTTTTTGGAACTCACTAATGCTACCTCATGTGCCCAACTACTAGGAATTACTCTTTATTCTTTCTCTAAGTTTGGAAAACAAAGCCTCCTACTACTATGAATAGTTTATAAAACTCCGCTCTTTCTGTGTTCTATATTCAGCAGTTTATGTGGTATTAGCATATGTGCCCTTGGTGATAAGGCCTTCTTTGGGAAAGTCAATTTAATTATTTCATTAGAAACCTTTGAAACCAAGTAATTAGGCTATGTGGGGATCCCTCTATATTTTCATATACATGACACTGAATGCTTATTAAGAATGATATATTCGACATTCATGTGAAAATTACAACAGTGAGTTTCACAAAGCTATTTCTGAAAATCCCATGATTTTTATTTTGAAGGGAAGCATTGGGAGGGAATCCTTTTCTTTTCAGTACATGAATTAGTTTAGAAAGACTTCAGTGTTCCATGTGTGGACTAAAAGAACTTTGGAGAATTTCTGTGGAAGGTATTAACAGATGTCAAGCACATTTAAAAATATCTCAAAAATGCTACCACAGAATCTATTGTTTTGATTAACATAGACCCTGAGAAGAAAATTGTCAACAAATCACTGTCGCATTTTATCACAAGCACTAACATTTTTACATGATATACCAAATTTAAAAAAAAAAAAAAACTTCATTTATCTGAAAGGTAGAGTGATGAGGAGAGACAGAGAAAAATAATTTTCATCTGTTTGTTCACTCTACAAATAGTTACAACAGCCAGGTCTAGGCCATGTCAAAACTAGGAGTCAGCAACTCATCCTGGTCTCCCAAGCACTATGGCGACTTTCATTGCTTCTCGGACACAATGGCAGGAAGCAGGATCAGAAGTGAAACATCTAGCACTCCAACATGGGCTGCTGATTCCACAAGCAGTGTCCCAACCCACTGCACAGCAAGACCAGCATCAATTTATGGAATTTTCTTGACATTTTAAAGAATATCTTCAACATTAAGTCTGAGAAAAAGTGATGTTATTCTTTTCTCTTGACAATAACAGGAATGAAACTTGACTATTGGGGCCATGTCTACTTTTATTGTATTTGGTTTCTGATTTTAAAATGACACTTAAAAATTGTACATATTTCTAAGTTATTACGTGATGTTTCAATACATGTACTCCTTGTATATTGTTCAAGCCAGGGTAAGCATATCTATCTCCACAAACCTTTCTCATTTTTCTGTGGTGAAAATATTCAAAGTGCTTTCTTCTATCTTTTTTGAAATATACAGATTTTGTTATTATCTATACTTGTCCAACTGTATAATAGAATACCCAAACCTAACTTTCCTAAGTATAATTTAGTATCATTTGATCCATATTTCCAGTTCTCTTTCCCTGTTACTGTCTCCAGGCTCTAGTAACTAATATTATACTCTCAACTTCTCTGAGATAATTTTTTTGTTTATTTGTTTCTGTTTGTTTTGTTTTTTAGATTCTACATAGGATTGAGACCATGGAGTGCTTATTTTTCTGTCTCTGGTTTATTTAACCTCAAATAGTAATCTTCAGTTCCATCTATAGTGTTGCAAATTACAACTGTTTTGTGGCTGAGTAATATTCCATTGTGTATATGTACCACATATATTTCTATAAGAGACATTTATGTTGTTTCCATTTCTTGACTATTGTCAGTTGTGCTGAACTGCATATGGGAAAGCAAGTATCTTTTCAACATATATTTCTCATTTTCCTTGGATATATACACAATGGTGGGATTGCTGGATCATATAATAATTTGATTTTAAATTTTTTGAGGGACATCAACTTTGCTTTCCATAATGACTGTATTAATTTATAACCCCTCTGATAGTGTGGATAGGTTCTCCTTTCTCCAGTTCATTCCAGCCCTTGTACTTTTTGTGTCTTTGGGGAAACATTTTTCTTAATGAAACAATTTTGTTAAAATTCATGTCCTTGAATAATCTACATAATTTCTCTCTCTCTCTCTCTCTCTCTCTCTCTCACACACACACACACATACACACAGTTTCATCATCATTATTAACTTTTTGAAATCACCTTTATAACATGTATAACACTACCCTCTTACTTTTTATTAATAAGAGGATGATAGTGTGGCTTGTCCAATCTCACTAAATATTTTCAAAATTTCACATCAGTGAATTCTTATCCTTTGTGGCTACAATTTAAGTTCAAGAGGAGTAATCTTCCTCATTGATTCTAGATTTATATTTAAAATATATCTTATGTGTTAAATTAATTTTTTGCATGGACTAAATTTGAACTATGATGAAATTCATTTTATGGTAGAATTGAAATTAATGAACACAAATGAGTAAAAAACAGCAATAATATTTTACGATTTTTAACTCACTTATGCAGAGGAAGAGTAAAAGGTAAGGATACTTTCTCAGTAATACAGTTTACCTATATCTAATTACAGGAAGTTTTTCAAGGGTACAAAACTATATTGGTTGAATGTTTACTTGAGTATTTTTAGAAACATAGCACTTAACCAACAATAAATCTTCAACCTAATAATCAGAGTATCAACGAAGTCAACACAAAACAAGTTCAAGGTGTATCTAGGGGCCAGAATTAACCTTAAAATATTTAGAAGGAAAAAAACTCTTTGTTCTGATTATTCCAAGGGTATAAAGACATTTTCAGGGGCAACATTTTATTACAAAGATAAGAAGCTCTAGTTCATTAAAAATTAACAGTAATGCAATTGAAATGTATCTGTTAAGGTAATAAGCATTAAAAGAAAATGATAAATGTGTATTTGCTGTGGGCTCTGATTCTATCAAATTGTATTAAATCTGTAATAGAGGTTAAATGCTTACTCCCCATTATGTTAAAATACCCATAGCTAGATGTCTTTAAGTACAAAACTTATGCATACTATACCACCCAGACATTTAAGATTTAATATAAATAAGTAAAATGTTAGCAAGAAAGCCCAATAATAACAAAATATAGATTAGCATCAATTTATTTATATGTGTATATATATATATATATGTGTGTGTGTGTGTGTGTGTGTGTGTGTTGTGTGTGTGTGTGTATTTCTATATAGGAAATTACAAAAAGAATCCTACTACCGGCCACAAAATTGGATGATTAATTTGATCAAGTTGCCTGAGAGACTGCCACTAGATATTTCCAAGCTACCCAGTTTGCTCACTTCCAGTTGCTCTCCAGTCTGCTTTATCATTATCATCAGTAGTTCCATATCTGCCTAGTCTGCTGCATCTTCATGATCATCAGATCTCCCTTCTCCTAGCACACTTCCTCAACTGTGTTTCCACATAGCAATCAGTAATACTCATATTACTGTGAAAATAATACATAGAAAAGCTTCAATGATCCAAAAGAGTCTATAAGAATGATTCTTGGGAACAGGCAATCAGCCACAAATAGGATACCCGCATTCCTCATTGGAGTGCCTGGGTTTGATTACTGTTTCCTGGCAATGCAAATTCTGGGAGGCAAGAGTGATGGTTCAAAGTAATTGAGTTCCCGCTACCCTTGTGAGACCTGAATTGTTTTAAGTGCCTAGCTTGGCCATTGCAGGTTTTAAGGGAGTGAACCAGCAGATAAGAATATACTCACTCGCTCTCCCTCTCTCCCCAACTGTGTGTGTGTGTGTGTGTATCTGCCCCTCAAATAATAAAAGAAATTTAAGTCAGTAAGCGCGATTCTCCCTCTCATCGCACAACTCTATTGTCATTACCCAGAATTCTTTCTTCGGTAACCTCCCAGAAGTTGCACAAGTTACACATTCATAAATATGTACTCATTTATATTCATTTATGCTCTTTTTTTGTTAAATGAGAGTATACTATAAAGATTACTCTGATTCTTTTTTTTAACTTTTATTTAATGAATATAAATTTCCAGTGTACAGCTTATGGATTACAATGGCTTCCCCCTCCCATAACTTCCCTCTCACCCACAACCCTCTCCTCTCCCGCTCCCTCTCCCCTTCCATTCACATCAAGATTCATTTTCAATTCTCTTTATATACAGAAGATCAATTTAGTATAAAGATTTCAACAGTTTGCACCCACATAGAAACACAAAGTGAAACATACTGTTGGAGTACTAGTTATAGCATTAAATCACAACGTACAGCACATTAAGGACAGAGATCCCACATGAGGAGCAAGTGCACAGTGGCTCCTGTTGTTGACCCAACAAATGTACACTCTAGTTTATGGCGCCAGTAACCACCCTAGGCTCTCGTCATGAGTTGCCAAGGCTGTGGAAGCCTTCCAAGTTTACCGACTCTGATCATATTTAGACAAGGTCATAAAAGACAGAGTGAGGATAGTAACCAATGATCCTAAGAGTGGCACTTACCAGGTTTGAACAATTATACAGCATTAAGTGGGGAAGAGGACCATCAGTACACACAGGTTGGGAGTAGAGCCATTGGTGGTAGAGTAGAGGTCATGATTACAAAGGAATGAGGCCCAAGTGCACTAGACAGGGTCTAGAACAAAGGACAGAGTCATTATTAGAGGAGCTAAGAAAGGTGCTGTCTAAGCTACAATTAAGTTTTCTGATTGAGAGGCAAATAGAACCTGATAGAAGGGGCTTGATAATAATCTGGTCGGCTTTAGGCCTTGTAAGTTAAGAGGCCCAGACCTATCTATCTCTTCACATGGGGTATATCCTAAGGGAGGTGTGAACCTCCTAGGGGAAGGCACTCTGTTGACTTTCATTACTTGGCTGGCCTGGGAGGAGAGCTGGCCAGGTAAAGGCAGGGGGCATCTCTAACAAGAAATTTACAGTTCTGCCTGCAATGTTGCTGACCCTACTTGGCCTTCCCCTCAGCTGCGGTGGTCACTTTGGAAGTTGGGCTGAGTGAAGGGCTTTTCAGCTTAGAGCCAATAAGATCTGTGGCTCTGACTTGGGCATCCTTCGACTCCAGGGCAGGTCCATTTCCAGTGATCCAACTCTTGGCAGAGCTGCCAGGGCTCTTCACAAGCTGACTTCTGCTGGAGCCCAGGCTTACCACATTGAAAGCCACTGCAGTGGACTGGCCTGTTGGGTCATTTGATAGTAATTACTGGATACTTTTCATATCAGCATATAAAGATATACTTGTCTTTTTTTAGTCACATAGTATTTCACTTTATGAATGTTCTATGATTTATTTATATTGCCATGATGGTGAAATTGTTGGTTTTTCTCTTTTTGATTTTTAATAGGTTCAATATAGTTAATAGATACAATTCTATGAATATAATCATATTCTCTTTCTTCTTCCTTCCCCTTCTCTGCCTTATCCCTTCCCCTATTTTCCCTCCTCTCTTTCTCTCCTTTAGATTTGATGTAACACATCTTTAATTTACATTAAAATCAAGGGCTTACAGCTGTACTAAATAAAGATTTTAAAGTAAAAAACCAGAAGACCCTAGTTTAGCAGAAATAGAGACAAAGGCTTTAAATAATAAGCAAATGGAAAAGTGATAATTTCAACCAGATATGGCAAATTTCAAAGTAATCACAGATCATTAAAATTATAATAGTATAACATTCTTAACCATTAGTTTGACAAAGGTATAAAACAATGTTTGACAAAATAGTATTTGCAGCAATACTGATATACACAGACATTTATTTCACTTTTTAAATTTTAGCTCTAATATATAAGGGAGAACATGTGTTATATGTCTTTCTGTGTCTGGCTTATTTCATTCAACATGATGTCCTTCATTTGTATCCATTTTGCTACAAATGATAGAATTTCATTCTTTTTTATAGCTGAATAATATTCTATTGTGTGTATATGCCACATTTTCTTTATCCATTCATCTGATGATAGACACCTTGGTTAATTCCAAATTTCTGCTATCAATTGTGAACAATACTATTATAAACATGGTGGTACAGGTACATCTTTGATATAACATGTTCTTGTCTTTTGTGTATACACCCAGAGGTGGGGTTGCTGGATCATATGGCAAGTCTGTTTCTATTAAGAACTCTCCATACTGTTTTCCATATCTTGACCAGCATTTGTTATTCTCTTTTTGGACTTTACCCATGTTGATCATGATAGATGATATTAAATGTAGTATTTTCTATGAAAAAAAAGTATTGTTATAATTTAAATAGCACATACTATATATTTGTGAATATGTGCCAATATATTTGTAGAAGGAATTCATAAAAGGTGGTAATAAGGGCCAGCGCTGTGGCTCACTTGGTTAATCCTCCGCCCATGGCACCGCCATCCCATATGGGTGCTGGTTCTAGTCCTGGCAGCTCCTCTTCCAGTCCAGCTCTCTGCTGTGGCTTGGGAAGGCAGTGGAGGGTGGCCCAACTTCTTGGGCCCCAGCACCCGCATGGAAGACCGGGAGGAAGCTCCTGGCTCCTGGCTTTGGATCAGCACAGCTCCGGCAGCACAGCAACAGAAGGAAGACTCTCTCTCCCTCTCTCTCTCTCTCTCTCTCTCTCTGTCTGCAATTCTACCTATCAAATAAAAAAAAAAGGTGGTAATATATTTGCGTTTAAACACAAAATCAACATTGGCAATTAACCACATTTTAAAGAAAGGTTATTGGTACAATTCCCATCGCATCCATAGCATAAAAGAGCAAGTTTCTCTAAAACCTTTCTATGCCTGGGTATGGCCAATTTTTGAAGTCTTGCTAATAATAAGATATGTAAAAACTGAAAATATGAAATTATTAATAGTAATGAGGAATTTTTCACATTTGTTAAGTATTTGTATTTTTTTCTGTCTTCTTGTTTTGATGTTTGATTAATTTTTCTACTGGCTTTTTGTCTTTATATTTATTTTTATCTATCATGCATGTTAGACACAAATTAAACTTTATATTTCATCTAATTTATCAGCTCTTTACCTTTGGCTTCTGGTTCAGTGATTAATTTTAAGGTTTTTTATTTTCCAAGACATTGTTTCTTACCAGAATATTTTAAGTGACCAGATAGTGTTCCTGTGCCACCATGATTTTATTGTATTTCTTCCACAAAGATCTTCAATTTCACTGGGATTCATTTTGTTTAAGAATTCATCTAATGGGAATGATAGGAGGAAAAATTAGGGTTGAAGTAACCATTGGAGACATATCTCTGAAGCATCATGGAAGAGAAACTAATCTCAGACAGGACACATGGATGGGGAGTGGAAAAGAAATGGAGGTGACAGAATTGATAGGAAGGGAAAAAGAGAATAGTGTGGGAGGAAGGCACCGTAGAGTCCATGTAAGGATCTGAGTTTGATGTATGAGGAAGTCTTCTTTAACTAATTTCTTTATATGATACTGGTTCCACTGAATAGCTGTCCCATTATAATAGAGAATTTCTGATCTCATAGAGTGTTTTTTCGTGTTGTTAATTTCATGCTACATTTCCCTTCAAAAAATAAAAGGTGGGATAAATTAATTTCTCAGGAGCAAACAAAAAAACCTTATAGACTAAATATCTTCAGATTCTTCAAAACTTAATGTACTGCATATATATGACAGCACTTCATATTTTCAGCAGCCCCAAGTGCATATTCTAAATAACTGTTTTGGAAATTGGATACTTAGAGCATGCAAAGTGTGACCATTCTCATCTTTTCTTGCTTTCCTGAACAGAATGCTCAGCTCATTAGCAAACATTTTCTTACAAACATCAAAGATTGCAGTGATGGTTTCAATCGGCACTCTTGGCTATGGTCTTAATCTTCCTAGCACTTTTAACTTCATTGTTTCTGTCAGCCTATTGTGCTGTGTCTAATTTTGTGGAGTCCTATTGAACACTCAAATGCCTAGCGAAGAACACTAGGTTATTCCATGTCCCTTAGAGAGTGATGTGGGTGACTCTTCTGACAGATGTGGCTGCACATAAGCCTGGCTACAAGGGCCCTGATTATATCTGTGTTCTAGATCAGTGAGGTCACAATAAATTTAACTCCTCTATTAAATGAAGTGTCACTGTAATATTTCATCAATTTTTGTGTGTAAATGATTTATCTTTTTCTAAAACAAAAATTGGTGCATAAGATCTTAAATCAGCATCAGTTTAATAGCACTCTTTAAACATACATTCTAATAATGGAATGGTAAACTCACTGAACTGAAGACAGTTTCACCCTGTGGAACATAATTTGGTTAGATTTCTGCTGACTGGTAAAACATTACTCACTTGGTGGGGAGAGATTTTTTTGAAGCTAAGCACACTTTATAGTCTTGCTTTTTAACAGAAATATTTCACTAACCTTATACCCAAATTTACATCACTGTTGTGAATGTGTTACCAATGTACTAATATTGAACTAGAACTCAATCATATCTTAATTAAAATTTCCAATCGCTAATGAATGAGTTGAATAGTTAGTATTTGAGTGTTATGCACTTACACTTTTGAGAGTTTTTTTTTTTTTTAACTGTGTTCTTTTGTTCAGGGAAGATGTCATCTCATTCTTCATAAGGAAACAAAAGCAGAACAATTTTTAGTTCCTAGTTTTTGGGCAGCTACATTTAGATATCACACATTTCTGGATCTACAGTTAATAAGGGATTATTTTCATCAGTATGTCCATAGAAAACAGCCAGAATTAAGGGAAACTGCTATCTCTGGTTGTTTCACAAATACCTTTTATTGCCATATTTCTCTTTATTAGGTGATGAATATTGATAAATTAAGAACAGCAGTAGCAATATAGCTTATATGAAAAAATAATGAAGTGCAAGTGGAAACAACTATCATCTTGAAATGGGAAGAACACCTATAAATATAGCTTACTATAGATCCAGGGGGAAATGCCATAATATATCAAATTCAAAAAGTTATTAAGTGGGACAATAATGTCGTAAGGAAAGAACAGGCTGCCTTAAAAAAACAAGAAGATGAGATATAAAGTCAATAAGCTGAGACCAAATGGATCTAGGTGAGATCAGAAAGGATTGCAATAAAACTAAAATTGCAGAAGTTTGAGTAAACTACACATTGGATTTACTGTGAAAAGTTAGTGACTTGAGAAAAGACAGATCAATACACAGAAACTTCCAGATGTGTATTCAGAATGAAAAGTCAGAGTTACATTGACAATTTTATCTTATTTAAATTAGATTTATACAGGTAATCAAAAATAACCTTATAGTAGGTATATGTCCCATCAGTAGGTTCAATAATAAAATATAACAGGAAAGATTGTCTTAAAAGACACCAAAACAATGAAGTTCATATCACTGACATTTTTTGATTAAGCCTGCTACAAAAAAGGAATAGAAGAACACTGAATGATTAAGATCATATTTTAAGTTAAGAAAGAACATCAGTGATAAAGTGCTGAGGAGACATGGAAGAAGTGCTATTGAAACATAAATACAGAGGGAAACTGTTGCCATTATGATTCACCAGTATTATGGAAGTTCTGGCAATGAAATAAGACAAAATATATATAAGAGCTTCTAATAGTAAAATAAATATGAAGGAAGGTTATTATTTACAGTATCAGATTACATAAATTACCCTGAAATCCCCAGAATTAATTTTAAAAATTAATTTATTGGTGATATACCAATAAAGTAATAATTCAACACTACTAATTAAGGGGTGCTATAGAAAAGATCACTTTGACCCCAGAATAAAATGCATAACATTCCAAGGAATAACTTGTACAAGTAGAATATAAAATCTATCTGAGGGAAACTGGTATAGTTGTAAAGACTTAAACAAATGGAGGAAAAATAAGGGGACTGATATAGTAAATATTCAAATCTTTCTAAATCATGATATTGATTGCATGAGTTTGACAAAATTTCCACTAGCCCATCCAATTTGAAATAAAAGCTAAGCAAAGAATGCATCTCTTCTTCCTACAAAAATTTTCAAAGACGAGAAGAGCTACTTCATTTTTTTATATATTTATTTACTTATTTGAAAGGCAGATTT
The DNA here is from genome assembly GCF_033115175.1 of Lepus europaeus. NCBI lineage: Eukaryota > Metazoa > Chordata > Mammalia > Lagomorpha > Leporidae > Lepus > Lepus europaeus. The sequence goes on along the minus strand of NC_084829.1, from coordinate 61,545,257 downwards.
ACAGAGAGGGAGAGATGGATATAGAGATAGAGAGAGAGAGACTTTCCATCCACTGTTTTATGGAGCTGACCCGTTCCAAAGCCAGAAACCAGGAGCTTCTCCCAAGTGGGAACAGAGGCCCACACACTTGGGCCATCATCTACTGCTTTCCCAGGCACATTATCAGTGAGTTGGATTGGAAGTAGAGCACCTGGGAATTGAACTGGTGCCCCTATGAGATGCTGATGTCCTAGGTAGTGGCTTTACCTGCTATGCCACAATGCCAAACTTCCTCCCCCCCTTTTCTTTTTTTTTTTTTTCTTAAGATTTATTCATTTAATTGAAAGTCAGAGTTACAGAGAAAGGAGAGACAGAGAGGATCTACTTTATAATAAGACTAGAAATATCAGAAGGATTCCAATACCAGTTAGACTTAAATTAACCTGTGGATGACATAAAGCTAACAAAATCACATGACTGAAACAAGGTAGAAGTGTGTTTCACTTATGTAAGTATCAACAGTGCCTGGCTAGCATGAGGACATCACGGTCAGACTCCCAACTTGTTGCTCTGCCATCCTCTCTGTATTTTAGTCAAACTCCAACAACCCAGGTGTCTTACAGCAAGCAGCGAATATAATTGCTGAAGCAGTAAAAGCCCTTTTAATATATGAACACCACAAGGCGTTTCGCATACTGCTTCTTATGTTGGCCAGAACTTAGCCACATTGGCTACTTAATTTTAGGAGAGGTTGAAAAGTAGTCTTTAACCCGGGCAGCCAAATGTCATGATAAATCAGGGGCTTCTGTTGCTTAGGGAGAAAAAATTGAAGATGAATATTAAGGGGAAAAACAATCTCTTCCATAGGTACCTTACGCAGATAAAATATTGAAATACCTCAAGAATATTTAAAGATGTGCTCTTTTGTTTTTCAATGCAACAAAAATAAAGATGAGAAATATAACTCTATATTCTGCAAAAGAGAATTATCAAAGAAAAAATTCACCAGAGACAAACAAGAGGAAGACTTTTACTCAAAATTGCCATAGGATAGAGGAATTGAACTCAACTCTGCTGAGATAAAATACTGCTGGGGACGGGGATTTTTGAGTTCTGAGCTGAGCTAATGGAAAGTACTTGAAGATTTAATGCATAAGTTGGTCACTAAAGTGAGGCCACCTTTGTTTGCTAATTGGCACTTCTCTAAGTTAGGCTCTTACAGAGACTGGGAAGAAGAGACACTATCTCCTCCAATGACTTCATATGAAAAGAGGACTCCCAGGTCTTTAAGAAAGACATTCCTGGGCTGTGAAACAGACTAGAGAAAATTTCCATCTCAAAGGGGCACGGAAACAATTTACAATCGAGAATTTCACAAAGGAAATGTTCTTTAAAATGAGAAACCAGAGATCTTATGGTCTCTGGAACTAGCATGGCTAAATTTTAAACAAGCTTAGGGGCACATTAGGGCTATCTTGGTCATAACTTCTTCCCAGCTATAACTAAGCTAGAAGAAGAAGTAGGCATAAGGATGGCTGGTTGTGTAGTTATAGAAAAGTAAAATTTCTACTCTGGACTTTAGTATTTATAACTTCTGGTTATAATATTTGCTCCACTGTTATTCTTAGAATAGCCCCTTAAATAAAGGAAAAACCTGCAATAAATGAAACATCGGCAGTGAGTGACTCTTCAAGAAACAAGTTTAAATGCCAGTAACTTCAAGAAAGTAGAACAAATATGGGGCCCCTGTGCTAAGAAGGCAAGCACCCTGAAAAACCACTTTTATTTATTACATTAAATTCTGTAACTTCAAGACAAACATGGAGCCAGTGCTGTGTGGAGATGGGTAAAGCCTCCACCTGCAATGCTGGCATCCCTTATGGGTGTCGGTTTGTGTTTCAGTTACTCCACTTCTTGTCCAACTCCGTGTTAATGGCTTGGGAAAAGCAGCAGAAGGTGGTGCAAATGCTTGGGCCCCTGATACCCACACGGGAGACCTGGAACAGGTTCCTGGTTCCTGGCTTCGACCTGCTTCAGCACCAGCCTTCTGAGGAATAAACCAGAGGATGGAAGATTGCTCTGTCTGTCTCTCCCTCTCTCTATGACTCTGAGATTCAAATGAATAAATATGTCTTAAAGACAAACAAAAGAGAACAAACAGATTCTAGATCAAAATGGCTAGCTGCGTATTGATCTAACTAAATTCCTTCTACATTTTTGTCTCCCAAAAGTACTGACATGATATACCACGGGGGCAGTGTGTTGGGTGCTTAGTTAGGTGACCACGGCACTGTATTTTTATCATAGGGGAGATTGAATAGACACACATGTAGAGACTTCCATTTATAAATAGGTAACTATAATGAGTTTTATATTTAAAAATTCCAGAATGTGAGCAGCCTAAAAGCACTTAGACATTTCTTACTCCTTTGGAAGTTGATTTCTCTACACTTGAATGCAGTGATTTAATATCTTAAATGCTAATAGATATTTTTTCTTTTATTTGATAATTGTGCTGATTTTGAAAAAGGACAACATTCACAATCTACCATTTGGCATACTGTTGCTGTTAAGATTGGCTTTGTCTTTAAATCATATAATCCTGGATTCAAGAGTCACTCTTTTTTCTCTCCCCTGTTTTCATTTATGCACCTTATCCTTTTAGCTAGCATGATAAAGTAAAAGGTTCTTTCAGCATTTGCATTAAGTGATATGGAAAGTCCTGTGACATCTTTCCTCTCCAGTTAGCAACCCATTGATTCCAGCGTCATTCTCATTAGGTGAGCCTGGGCAGATCTGAACTATACTACTTCAGGAGATTTGCACTGGAATGGCTCAAGAGTTTCCCTTTCAGTGAACTGAATTTCGAATGGGCAGCTGATTCCACCATCAATTCAGATTCTTTTAATTCTCACATATGGCATAGCAGTCTAATCCCTGTGTATGGGGAAACGCAAAGCAGATCCAAAGGAGGCAGGAATGAATGCACATAGATTTTCAGTCTCTCACATCATTCTGAAACTTAAGGATACCAATGGGCTTCCTATGGGTTTGGAACCAGTTTGCAGAGTGTAATGTGACAGTGGGAAAAATAACACTGAATTCCAAAACTTTCCCCAAATTCTTCCTACATGACCAAATCAGGATTTTTCTAGTTATCATCAACTAAGTAAGATTTAGACAATTTATACATAGAGTTTCTTTTGTTGTCCCAGATTATAATTGGAGCAGTGATTTCTGTCACTGTCATCATCATCTTCCTCATGACCCATAGCATCTATTACTGACTGGGATTATAAACATTCCTGAGTAGCTGTTCAACCAGGTAGTAAATTATAAGTCACTTATTAAGTTAGAGAGGGAGAAAGGACAGCTTATTCCTGATTCCATCCAATGAATTGTGTACCTTTGCCTGATACTGTGTTTCACTTTGCTTGATATTGGAGATCCAAAGGCACATGACAGAGTCCTTGTCTTAGTAATTACAATTTAGAGAGAAAAAAAACATACAAAGAGAAAATTACAATTCTATGTGACTTGCGCTGTTTGACGTAGATGAGGAGGCTCAGATCAGCTTGGAAACCATGGCCTGAGTAACCTCAGAAGGATAACTATGGATAAATAAAAATGAATGAAAAGGGGGTTGCCTGTGGAAAGCTCAAAGCAACTACAACAACTGGAGCAGAGGAGAAATTCTGTACTTAGTATAATTCTAAAAGTCTCCAAAAAGAAACAGACTGGGAACCCTAAGGATGGACATATTGAAAATTTTAGGGAGAACATTCACAGGAAAAGACCCCCAAAGTAAAACCACATATATGGAAGCTTGGGGGCATGGTGGAGCAGAGAACAGAATGAAGAGCCATTTCTGTGTCAATTACCTTTCTAGGTATTTTTATATTTTATGTCATTAACTACAACAGTTTAAAATTGTGCTAATATAGCAGCCACATGTAAGAGGTCAAAAAATTCAAAGCAGATGTAAAACTAAGACAATCACTGAGCACAATGTCTTGATTATGATTCTTCACGACTACAAGGTTGAACTCCATGCCACTGGATCTTGTAGGAAATTATGAATATTCACTGACTGTATGAATAAGTTCTTGGTCTGCTTGAAATATTGGGCTTACTAAGCTTCATTTTATCAATTGGAAGGAAAACTAAAGATTGCAAAAACAGAATATTATTTCTATAACACAAACATAGAAGAATTTACTCAGAAATGGCAGAGAGAACAAAGAATACAGAAAAAAATGAGGACAAATGAAGATAAGCTAAACACATCTCAATGTTTTTCAGTTTGAATGAAGGAGAATTAAGAGTTAACTTTGAAAGGACACATGCATTTTATTGAAGAAGAAGAGATTTTGTGATTTTTTATGAGATATCAGAAAGGAAATGACCTGCAGGAGACAAGATTGGATACTGAAATTCTGAAAAGCTAATGAAGAGAAATAGAATTGGTAATTTCCAGCTGAGAAAAATAGATTTATTTCTTACTCCTATCCCTAATGCAACTATTTGCATAGCTCCCATTATTTTGATCTCTTGGCCCTTAGTGGGAACATGCATCAAAGGCAACATTTATTGTTAGGTCCCATAAATAGAAAGTTATGTTCCCTAGCTGCCTTTCATTCCTTCATAGTTGGTAGTTCATAATGGCAAATCTATTTACTAAGATTGCTATTGATGGCATGTGTTCCTCTGTAGATAGGCATCTTACAGGCTCAGTAATAACTGCCACAGGACAGATGAACCTCTGCAACTTCTTAGTATGGTTAAGTAGAGCTCCCCTTTTCTTCTGCTTCTTTGTCTTTTTTTCCTTTGCAGCTTAGCAATAAAAAGAAAACTGGTGAGGCTGAAAGGAAATTGGAGCCAAAGCCACAGGAGCCTCTTAAATGAAATATCAAGCACTGGCTCCTCACTATAAGTGGTTTCCACATGCCCATTCATTGGGAGCCCCTACTGGGCTAAAGCAAACTGTCCGATGAATTAGATATGCTTTAGCCTGAAATCAGTCATATGAGAAAGGCCCTAAAAGCAAACACATTTAAGTTTCAGTAGATTTTTTTTCCATTGTTTATGTTTGCCTACCATGAAAGGTTAGAATCACATATATCTTAAATTTATGAAGAACAAATGATGCATGTAGGGGAAAATTATGAAATTAATTGATTTCCAAGAACTCAGTAGCTTTAATGTCTATAAGTACTATTTAAAATTCTAAATGTATGTAAATCTTTACAAAGATTAAGAGTACAATGATTACAATCTGATACTTAGGGAAGTATTATGGCCTATGCTATTTATAGTAAGTGATTCTCAGATTTTTATTTAATAAAAATTAGAAGACTATCCACTATAAGTCAATAACTCTTACAGTAGTACATAGCAATATATAAATGAATTTCCACCATTTATATGATAGACCAATAATTTCTTTAAGATTTATTTATTTATTTGAAAGTCAGAGTTACACAGAAAGAGGAGAAGTAGAGAGAGAGAGAGAGAAAGAGAGAGAGGTCTTCCATCCGATGGTTCACTCCCCAATTGGCTGCAACAGCCAGAGCTGTGCCGATCTGAAGCCAGGAGCCAGAAGCTTTTTCTGGATCTCCCACGTAGGTGCAAAGGTCCAAGAACTTGGGCCATCTTCTACTGCTCCCCTGGGCCATAGCAGAGAGCTGGATTGGAAGTGAAGCAGCCAGATCTCGAACCAGCACCCATATGGGGTGCCAGCGCTTCAGGCCAGGGCATTAACCCGCTGCACCACAGTGCTGGCCCCCAATAAAAGTTTTTTAAAAACTATATGGTAATAGTCTACCATAATTATGAGAAGAGGAAATTCAGCTATTAAAAAAGCATAGAAAGTATTATGATAAATTTGGACAAACACAACACCACAGTGACCTACTAGCTATATTGTAGACATTAAGGAATTCAGTGGCCAGTGTTGTGGCACAGTAGGTTAAGTTGCCTGGGACACCAGCATTCTATACTAGTGCCAGTTCATGTTCTGGCTGGCCCCACTTTCCATCCAGCTCCCTGCTAATACATCTTAGAAAGCAGCAGATGTACTGAGTGCTTTGGGACCTGCTATCCTGTAGGAGACCTGGATGGAGTTCCAGGTTCCTGGCTTGCACCTGGCCCAGCGCTGGCAGTTGTGGCATTCTGGAAAGTAAACCAATTGATAAAAAGTATATATCATCCTCTCCCTCTCTCTAACATTTTCAAATAAATAAATCTTTTTTATTTTTTTTAACTTTTATTTAATGAATATAATTTCCAGTATACAGCTTATGGATTACAATGGCTTCCCCTTCCCATAATTTCCCTCCCACCCGCAACCCTCCCCTCTCCCGCTCCCTCTCCCCTTCCATTCACATCAAGATTCATTTTCAATTCTATTTATACACAGAAGATCAATTCAGTATAAATACTTCAACAGTTTGCACCCACATAGAAACACAAAGTGAAACATACTGTTTGAGTACTAGTTATAGCATCAAATCAAAACGTACAGTACATTAAGGACAGAGATCCCACATCAGGAGCAAGCACACAGTGGCTCCTGTTGTTGACCCAACAAACTGACACTCTAGTTTATGGCGCCAGTAACCACCCTAGGCTGTTGTCATGAGTTGCCAAGGCCATGGAAGCCCTCCAAGTTCCCCGACTCCGATCATATTTAGACAAGGTCATAAAAAACAGGTTGAGGATAGTAACCAATGATCCCAAGAGTGGCCTTAACCAGGTCTGAACAATTATACAGCATTAAGTGGGGAAGAGGACCATCAGTACACACAGGTTGGGAGTAGAGCCATTGGTGGTAGAGTAGAGGTTATGATTACAAAGGAATGAGGCCCAAGTGGACCAGACAGGGTCCAGAACAAAGGACAGAGTCATCATTAGAGGAGCTAAGAAAGGTGCTGTCTAAGCTACAATTAAGTTTTCTGATTGAGAGGCAAATAGAACCTGATAGAAGGGGCTTGATAATAATCTGGTGGGCTTTAGGCCTTGTAAGTTAAGAGGCCCAGACCTATCTATCTCTTCACATGGGGTATATCCTAAGGGAGGTGTGAACCTCCTAGGGGAAGGCACTCTGTTGACTTTCATTACTTGGCTGGCCTGGGAGGAGAGCTGGCCAGGTAAAGGCAGGGGGCATCTCTAACAAGAAATTTACAGTTCTGCCTGCAATGTTGCTGACCCTACTTGGCTGTCCCCTCAACTGCAGTGGTCACTTTGGAAGTTGGGCTGAGTGAAGGGCTTTTCAGCTTGGAGCCAATAAGATCTGTGGCTCTGACCTGGGCATCCTTCAAATCCAGGGCAGGTCCATTTCCAGTGATCCAACTCTTGGCAGAGCTGCCAGGGCTCTTCACAAGCTGACTTCTGCTGAAGCCCAGGCTTACCACTTTGAAAGCCACTGCAGTGGACTGGCCTGTTGGGTCTCCTTGAGGGCAGATCACTGTACAGATCAGCCATTAATAGGCCTGCCACCCATTGCTTCTGATGCCTAGCTTTCTTTTCCTCCTGGTTTGTGCTAAAGCAGACCAGAGGATGCAAGTCAAGGGAGTGCCCGTGTCCCATCTCTAATCTTTGGTGGCCTGAACTACAAGTCTATAGTCACAGGCATGTTCTGTAGTAGTTTTTCTACGGTAGACAATGCCCATGAGGAAAATTATATTCTCACTTTAAAACTTTCTTTCCCTTTGGTCTGAAAGGGAGGTTTTTTTTTTCTACTTACTGTATACTTCGCTGATGGCGATGTGAATCTAGCTATGAGATTATTAGTTAAGTTCTTATTTTGGCTATGCTATTACAGAAAAATGTTAGCCATCTCTTTTATAAGGTCTAAAGATTAAATTGTGCATCCTACAGATTCCTTCATAATAGAATTAGTTCCCTACCTTGAAGAGAATAGAGAAGTGAAAGAACAAGTTGGGCTTAGAATAGAGAAATGAGGGAGCAAGTCCTAGATCACTTGCTGACAATAGCAATATTACATGAATACTTAGCAAACCGTTTCAACCCTTAGATAAGAACTTAATAAAACATTTACCGGAAGGTCCAATGCCTTCTATAAATTTTAAGAATCATGTATCTGAAAACACCTCTTAAATATCTAACATGGTGTAGTTTGTTTAACCAGTAAACTTAAGCACAACCATATAAAATGTTTTTAGTTTCTTTCTACCAACAAGTTTAAAACATATGATACACAGATTCAGGTCATACAAATTAGAATGTATCTTTGATTGATTTTAGCAGCTTAAATTTATGGACAATCTTATCTAAAAGCCATTTAAAATAAAACTCTTAATAAAATTTCCCCATGTGGACATACAATATGTACGCACATATAACATAGCATAATAGACCAATATCAAAATCCAAAATATCTGGTTGAAATAAGATTCCTTAAAATCATGACATAACAGAGACCAAATCTGATCATTGTTACAAGGTGATTATTCAAGTCTTTGAAAATAAGCACATAGTTAAATAACCCATAGCTCTTCATCTCCTCCCTCTCTTTTTCCACTCTTAGATTTAACAGGGATCACTTTTCAGTTAAAATTTAAACACCTAAGAATAATTGTGTGTTAATTACTGAGTTCAACCAATAGTACTAGAACCACAACAACAACAACAAATACTAAAAAGGATAAAGTATTACATTGTACATCTAAAGTCAGGACAGGAGCTGATCAGTTCATTGTTGCTTATATCTTTAAAAAGAAATTAAGTACACACAAACATTCACACATACGCACACATATGTATCTACACATGCACACATACAATTGACTATTAGAGTGGAAAATTGAATTAACTCAGATTAGCAATGTTCTTTGAGATAAAAACTTAAATTACATGTATAACAACTCCTCTTTAGTATACAAGTGGTGATTTGCCTATTTAATGCAATCAGAAACTAGTCAAAATACCATGAATATTAAGACAAAAATATTCAAAGAATATTTACATTCTTTCATCCTTTACTATTTTTCTGACAGTAGTTCATGATATTTATAATGAATTTTACTTATCCCTTTAGTAGAAATATTTTTTTTAATTTTTGACAGGCAGAGTGGACAGTGAGAGAGTGAGAGACAGAGAAAAAGGTCTTCCTTTACCGTTGGTTCACCCTCCAATGGCCGCTGTGGCCGGTGCACCATGACGATCTGAAGGCAGGAGCCAGGTGCTTTTCCTGGTCTCCCATGCGAGTGCAGGGCCCAAGGACTTGGGCCATCCTCCACTGCCTTCCCGGGCCACAGCAGAGAGCTGGCCTGGGAGAGGGGCAACTGGGACAGAATCCGGTGCCCTGACCAGGACTAGAACCCGGTGTGCCAGCGCCGCAAGGGGGAGGATTAGCCTATTGAGCCACGGTGCCTATTCCTTTAGTAGAAATATTAATAAAAAATAGGCTACAAAGAGAATTTGTCCTATGAAAATAACTAAGTGATGCAAATAGACATTGGATAAGCTTTATTTCCATTAAGGACATTTTTAGTGAGAAACTGAGCAACCTAGTAATTTCTGGAACTCTTTTTCTTTCTTCAGGTGCTAAGTTTTTTTTGTTGTTTGTTTGTTTTTGCAAGAGTAGGTCTTACTTTAATTTTTACACTTCCTACACATGTGACTGGCAGATTTTTGCCTGTATTGATACTACAATTATTGTGGTGAACAATAATGACTAAAAAGCTAAAAATAAGTGAACATGTTTCAAACTTTAATTCTTTTGGTCTTTCTCTGACATTTAACATCCTTTTATCTTCAAAATAGTTGGGCTTGATTTTCTACAGAGTCAACCATTTCTAAGATTTATTCAGGCCTTTATACAATTTGTTTTCTGTCTTGGTCATCTTTAACACCAAATTTCTATGAAATCTCGTTATTTGCCAATACTTGCCCTTGCCCCTTCTCCTTTTACTTCCCATATGTAGCTTCATGCATTTCCAAATCTTCAGTCACTTCAGTAAGGCATTTCCTGACAAGTGTATCGGTCAGAGTCCAAATAGGAAAAAGAGGCACAATCTGTTACAACATTTCTAGCAGGATTCATTTAGTAGGTGTCAATAACACAGGAGTAAACAGAGTACCATAGAACCACAGGAATAGCATAGAAACCCAAGGCAAGCAACTCACAAGCTATTAACACCTCTGGCCCACATGGGACAAGGGAGAGAAGAGGATGTGTAGGAGCAATGACTTCTGTCAGGGAACGTTATCTCAGAGAGGGGAATTCACAAGAATAAATATTACACTAACCTCAAGCTCCCACCTCTCTCCCAGCTCTGGCTAGGGCTCCCCAAAGCCAGATAATCTAAAAGCAGAAAATACAGCAGCCCTATTGATGTAGTCTCACAGGTCCGTTTCCTGGACATGGTACATGGTGGATGGAGCAAGCTAGCAAGTGACTTGGAGCAAAAGGAAACATGTGGCATGATGGAATACACTGAAAACAGTGTATACCTTGTTGTTACATTTGCTGCTTTGAACTACCCAGACACATAATACATGCAAGCAGAATGTTTTCCAAACTACCATATCCTTCTGTGAAATGTCATATATGTTTTTAAGACTAGTACAATGGTTTGAAAACATGGATGTGGCATGATTCATGAACAGAAATGAGACACCAAGGCCTAGGATGTAATCTTCTATTATGCCAGCCTAAGGCCCAGTTGGATTCTTATCCAAAAGATTGATCCTTGAACAAAGAGGGGCCATTTTCTTATATATGTTTTTAGCTTTCTTGTCTCCCTTATAGGGCTACATTCATACATTTGATTGGATATTCTAATGCTACATAGCAGCTATAGGAATTGATACAATACTGTGTGTGCCTACATAGTTACTGATAGTGTTTAACTAGTTTCCCTTAATATACCAAATATTTCTTCCACACACATACTGAGCTGTACGGTGTCTGGCAATGGCTAACACCATAACTCTGTGCTAATAAGAGGAAGCTGAACAGTTACAAGCAAGTAGACAATGGCCAAATTCCATTCCTTGCATATTTATTTTTGTTTTTTATTTCGATTTTGAGAAATAAATTTCTCTACCACATGCACAGTGACAAAATGGAGTGTTATATAGGCAATGCAAAATAATTGTTCTATCAGGGACTCCATGGGAAAGAACAACTACCCCTCACTGACTTCCAAAATCTAGCTTTCTTGCACCAGTTATTCTAGTAAACAGAAGGCGAATGAAAAAACTTAATAGGGAGTGCAGTGCCCAGAACAAGGAAAAAGAGGAGGAGGAGCATTACAGAGTACAACTTCCTAACACGCACACCTGACTGCTCAGCCATGTGGTATGCTAAGAGGATCTGACGTCGCATCAGAACAGTCTTCAAGGGGGACAAAGTAGGTAATTTTATCCAGTGGCTCCCTCCCAATCCCTGACACCTATAGGTAAAGTCTGTGCCTTTGGGAATTAATTTCCTTTCAGTTAACAAGTTGTTTCAATGATAAGCCCAATCAAACTTGGAAGTCAGAGCACTGCTGGTTCAAGGTACGGGTGGAATGGTCCCTCTGAGGCATATGTTGTCATGCTCGCTCAGCGTGAAACGTTTTAGAAAACTTGAAACTTTTTAGTAACTTGTGAGCCGAAAGGACAGCAGCGCTTGACATAGTCATAGAGAATCCCAAGGAGTCACCTCAGACTAGGAAATAATGTGGCCATTGTTGGAGCATTAGCAACGACTTAATATACTAACTATGATGATGCAAATGATGCAAACCTAGTTCTCCTGCCTCTCAAGACAGTACTAGTATGTAAACAGCTACTTATTAATTACAACAAAGGGGACTTTTAAATACATTTAAATCTGTGCATACATTTCATTCCACTATACATGAAGCCCACCAACACCTACAACTATGCTTCTCAAGAGTTTCTGCTATCTACAATTAAAAGTTGAGAAGTGTAAACAAATACAGATATCTTGTACCTTTCTCTAGTAACAGAGCACAATGGAAATGCTGTTAAAATGCTGTTTTATCTTGAGCTATGCAAACATTGAATATTAATTTAATTAATTAGACTACTTAAATGATTCATGAGTTAACTTCAGGGAATACTAATTCTCCTGGAAGCTTCCCCATGTTTATTTTATGGGTTCCAGTACATCATAACATATAATTAAAAAGCATCAATACAAGGTATAGAGTGCAAGCTTTCAACATGATATGCAAATGACCTCTCTGATTAAATCCAAGCACATTTTTATATTTATCCAACTATTCCACAACTATTGAATGTCATCAGTGTTCAAGGGATTGTGTTGGGTACAAAGACACAGTGAGACGATGAAAATATAGATGCAATACTTGAACTTACAGTTTAGATTCAAGAAGAAAGACACAAATAGATGATCTTTTGCAATAGACAGTGATAAGATTTCTAACAGAAAATTAGTAGCCTAAATATACAGAATGTGTGTCTAAACTGGAACTAAGGAGTAGCAATCAAAACTTCCTAGAAAACCATCTTCTACGTTAAGAATTGAAGTAGAAGCGATGTTCAATCAGGGAAGCAGTGCATAGCGAAAGAGAACAAACTCTTTGAAGGTGAGGAGATTAGAGACTCCTCAGGAGGCAGGGCCATCTTGTGAATGGCTTTGAAAGCCATGGTAAGGAGATTAAACTTGATAGTAAGAGCAATAAGAAGTCCCTAAATGCTGTATGAAGGGGAGTTATGTGGATAGATCCATATTTTGACATGACCACTCTGACAAGGATGATTGACATAATTAAGATTGGAAGCAAGGATGCAAATTGGATTGTTTTTGAAATCATCTAGGGAAGAAGTGATGATTGGAAAAAGCGGACTGAGTCAGGTATATACAATCTAATTGAGCAGGTCATGGTGATGGAGTGGATGTGTGTCCTGGGGAGAGAAGGAGGAAAAAAGATGATGCTCGTGTTTCTACTTTGGGTTTTCACCTTATGGGAGAGCTATCCAGGAATAGAGAGGGTGATAACTCAGGTGTCTGCAGTACACACAGAGGTAGTGTCAGAGTTGCATGAACCGAACTGATCAGAAATGTTACAGAGAATTTAGAATTTTTCTTTTTCTTTTTTTGACAGGCAGAGTGTACAGGGAGAGAGAGAAACAGAGAGAAAGGTCTTCCTTTGCTGTTGGTTCACCCCCCAATGGCCGCTGTGGCCGGCGCACCACGCTGATCCGAAGCCAGGAGCCAGGTGCTTCTCCTGGTCTCCCATGCGGGTGCAGGGCCCAAGCACCTGGGCCATCCTCCACTGCCCTCCCAGGCCACAGCAGAGAGCTGGACTGGACAAGGAGTAACCGGGACTAGAACCTAGAACCCCGGGGTGCTGGCACCACAAGCGGAGGATTAGCCTGGTGAGCCGGGGCGCCGGCCTAGAATTTTTCAAAACCTGTAAGACAAAATTTTCAAAAGTTTACATATAAGAATATTCAAACTAGAATCTCATAACTGTCATATCCATCATGTAAATTGCATACAATTTTTAAATTCCCAATACTGGAAATATTTTACCCATTTTCAAATGCTATTTCTTCAGGCTGAGATAACCTTTGCCACATGAAAATCTCCCTCTTTTTCAGAATTTAGATCAATTGAGATCCTTTTGAAGGTTTCTTAAATTCTTAATCCTCCGCCTGCAGCACTGGAATCCCATATGGGCACCAGTTCTAGTCTTGGTTGCTCCTCTTCCAGTCCACTCTCTGCTGTGGCCTGGGAAAGCAGTGGAGGATGGCCCAAGTGCTTGGGCCCCTGCACCCGCATGGGAGATCAGGAGGAAGCACCTGGCTCCTGGCAGGTCTTAATTTTTTTCCTTTTGTACATTATCATAATACCTGTTCCCGTCATGAAACTTACCATTTAATTTATCTTGAGATCTCATGTATCTTTCTAGGAGCTTTTTAATGGTACCTGGAAAATAATCTTTGCATATTCACTACATAGTACACAATACACACAATGGAGATTTATAGACTAATTGATACAGATTAATACTTTTTGCTATTTTTTGCCAAATACAGTCATAAATAGTGGTTTCATGATAAAACAAATACTCATGAAAAAGAAATGGAATTTCATGTTTTAAGAACTACGTATCTTATTACTTTCTTGACTAGAAGCCAAGGAGCAATTATGCGAAATCATTTCTCTACAGTCTCATTTGCGTTTTACCTCAGTGTTGGTGTCACATTGTTCTCCTTTGGAGTGAATCCCTCCTGGTATTCCTGAATACACTTGAATAAACTCAGTAAAACAAGATAATCTGTATAGATATCAGAGGCAACACTGAGCATTGCTCTGCAATAGTTCACTTAGGTCCATTTATTCTTACTAGGAATAGTTCTGTTAGTTATGGGGAATATCATGTTCCAGCTCAGAGATTATGAATTTGAGTCATTGAAAAGGTTATTAATTCAACATTTCTTGGGATGAGCTGAAAGATTACAAATGCTATTGTAAGGCATCATGTTTGCCTGCATAGGAAGTGATGGCACAACAACTAGCTCTACTGTCTGGAGAGTTAAAGCCAATTTTCCATCTCCTCACAGACATGTCATTAATAAATGACAATTAACTAATGGAGCACCTATAAGTTAACATATAGGAGTGAAATTGACATTTTTTTTGAGTAACAAAACAGTTTATTTTCTTCCATTTTAAAATGGTTTATGTAAAAGTTATACATGTATGCATGTATATATATATATATATATATATATATACACACACAAACATAAGGACACTTTGCATACAAAGGGTTTTCAAAATGTTTTTGAAAATATGTGTATTAGGAAAAACTGTGCATGGATTTTATGTTTTGCACCAAAATAAACTTATCTTTTAATTCAATTTTTCATTAACTTTTTTTATTTCATAAATGTGAATTTACAAAGTGCAACTTTTGTATTGTTGTGGCTTCCCCCCCCCCGCATTTTGAGATTTGATGCTTATAGCCCTTGTCTTAACTGTTGAGCAACAGTTTTTTTTTCTTCATATTATTTGTTGAACTCATTACTTAGTGTAGTGTTAACCTAATGAATATAAAGTCAATTGAAAATAGATCTTTGTAAAAATTAAGGGTGAAAATAGGAGAGGAAGGAGGATGAAGGGTGGGAGCATGGGTGAGGGCGAGGGTAGAGTGGAAAGTATCACTAAGTTCCTAAATCCGTACATAGGTAATTCATGAAATTTGTATATTTTATTTTTTATATTTTTATTTTATTTTATTTTAACTTTTATTAAATAAATATAAATTTCCAAAGTACAGCTTTTGGATTAAAGTGGCTTTTCCACCCCTATAACTTCCCCCCCACCCGCAACCCTCCCATCTCCTGCTCCCTCTCCCATTCCATTCACATCAATTCATTTTCAATTATCTTTATATACAGAAGATCAATTTAGTATATATTAAGTAAATATTTCATCAGTTTGCACCAACACAGAAACACAAAGTATAAAGTACTGTTTGAGTACTAGTTATAGCATTAATTTACATTGTACAACACATTAAGGACAGAGATCCTACATGGGGAGTAAGTGCACAGTGACTCCTGTTGTTGACTTAACAATTGACACTCTTATTTATGACATCAGTAATCACCCTAGGTTCTTGTCATGGGTGCCAAGGCTATGGAAGCCTTTTGAGTTTGCCAACTTTGATCTTATTTAGACAAGGCCATAGTCAAAGTGGAAGTTCTCTCCTCCCTTCAGAGAAAGGTACCTCTTTCTTTGATGGCCCGTTCTTTCCATTGAAATTTGTATATTTTAAATATTTTATTTTTAAAAATTGATGTCCATATCACAAAAAAGTTAAATCCGTTGCTTCAGTAATATAATACTATTGGGTGTTTAAGAGCAAGTTGAGACAGACCTTGGTGCTTTAAGTTTCATGATTAACCTTTGCCCCAGCACCTTTTTTTTTTTTTTTTAAGATTTATTTATTTGAAAGGTAGAATTACAGAGAGGCAGAGAGAGAGAGAGAGAGAGAGAGAGAGAGGTCATCCATCTGCTGGTTCACTCCCTAAATGGCTGCAACAACTGGAGCTGGGCCAATCCAAAGCCAGGAGCCAGAAGCTTCTTGTGTTTCTCCCATGCAGGTGCAGGGGCCCAAGGACTTGGGCCACCTTCTGCTGCTTTCCGGCACCATAGCAGAGAGCTGGATTGGAAATGGAGCAGCAGGGACTTGAACCTGCACCCATGTGGGATGCCGGCACTGCAGGGAGCAGCTTTACCTGCTGTGCCGCAGCGCTGGCCCCATCCCCAGAACTTTTTGATCTACTTATTTGTTGTTCTCATTATCTGATATAGCTTTGAAGAATATTAATCTACACAAATAACTTAGGGTTCTTTTCTAATCTGAAGTTTATATGAAGAAAAACTACTACACCAAACATTTCTAAAATTAATAAAAGACCTAGGAACACTCGGATCTTTCCTTAGAATTTACATGGAAGTTGACTTAGGATACTATCTATCTCCACTTCCAGATGTACTCTCCACTTTCCCCACCTTGCTTGGTACCTTGGGACTTCTAAGGGCTGCAGCTAAGTAGCTCTCCTGTACCCCTGACTTCTAATCTTGATTAGTGAGTTTCCGATACATTGAACAAACTTCTTATGTTCTCTAGTTGAAGAAAAAAGCCAATGAATGGATGCACATGCCCCATCTCTCTGGTCATGTAGCACTCTGTGCCACAAGAATAGCACTGCCAGGAACTGAAATGATGGGATCCACTCGATCTTGGACCATGAACCTCCAGAATTGTGCACAGTTAAAGAAAATTTCCTTTTAATGAATTAGCAGCATCAGGTATTTAATTACAGCAATGAAAAGCTATCTAATACATTTAGAAAAACAATGGAATGTGCTATAGTACAAATGTACAAAATATTCTTGAGCATAACAAACTGTGTACACATATCTAAGTCTATCTCCAGGATATATAGGTAATATAGACTCATGAAGAAATTCTCTATCTCTCACACTATCTCACTCTCTTCCCCCTCACTCCCTCTTTCACACACATTTACACATTCCAGGATATACATATGTGTGTGTATATATAAAGTCAAGTTTTCATTTTTCAGATATATATTTTGATAAATGTCTAAAAGACTAGAATGAAATATTGTGGATTTCATTTTTTTTTCATTTATTAAACTTTTATTTAATGAATATAAATTTCCAAAGTACAGCTTATGGGTTACAATGGGTTCCCCCTCCCATAATTTCCCTCCCACCCGCAACCCTCCCCTTTCCCGCTCCCTCTCCCCTTCCATTCACATCAAGATTCATTTTCAATTCTCTTTATATACAGAAGGTGGATTTCATTTTAAGTATTGTGGCAGCTGGAACAAAAATTCCAGCTAAAAGACACGCATAAAGTTGAAACCAAAAAAGGAAAAGTTGTGAGTATATTATATGATGCCAAGATAACAAGAAAAACCCTTACAGTCAAAAGAAAGAAAGAAAGAGAGAGGGAGGAAAGAAAGGAAAGGGTAAAGGAAAGGTACTCAAGGAAACTTTCCTGGCTGTGCTTCACCTTTAAGCAGAAGGGACAACAGTACTTCCCAATGATTTATAACGACAAAGTAGCCCAATAAAGAGGTCTGGGACTTAAACCTGACTTACTTAAACAAAAAAGATTTTTGTATAATTTCCAGACTGTAATTGTCCTTATGGTTTTACAAGGAGCCCTACTTATGAATATGTAATAACTAAAGAACAGAATATTGTTAGAATGAGAAATGCGTTCCTCTGGCGAAAAAAAAAATAGGAAAATGTGAAAACAAGATTTATTAAAATCACACTATTTTATTCACAATGAATTAATTTATATTTTAAAATGTTATAGCTGACTGATTAAGTATTAGGATGTGATTTTTATTCCATTACATAATGCGATATCCAAAAAAGATGGGTAATACTTTGGATTATGTTTGTTCTGGATGATTTTTCCTGTACAATTTGTTGTTATTCTTAATGATTATTTTGAATGATAAATGAGTGTTTTACATGTACTAACAGTAATTTCACAAATCTTTTCTAATATAATAATGATATTTAAATATGTTTTAAATAGCAAACATTTTCTGTGTTGTTTTTCTTGCAAATCTGCAATGATTAATTATTTTCAAAGTTATTAGATCAAATTAAAAATAACAAAATCTAGCTGAGAATGACAACAATTAAGCCATTTTTCAATATGCTTAATGATCTACTAAAATGTGATGATGTGCTCACAATTTTGAAAGTTAAAACAAAAACTGAATTATTCTCTGGATTTATTCCTGTTCACCACCACCACTAGGATTTAGCTAGTTGTCTGTTATGCAATTGCAGACCTGACAACTAAGGGACTCTACAGAAATAGTACACAAGTTATATGTGGAGAAATAGAGATATAAGTATGTTAAAAGTGAGCATATGTGTTTACAAGTATATTGTTTAAAAATAATACAGCTATAGAGAATTAGATTCTTAGAAAAAAAACCATAAGAAATCAAAGCCTTTTCTAAGCAGTTCTCTCAAAGGGAATTTTACATAACTGATCTGTCCCTGAATGACAGAAGGAGAATGGAACAGATATTAAGTAGGTCAGTATAAAACACTGCTTTTAACTTGATATAGAGCCATTATTCTGTCTACCATAGTTAAGAATAAAGAAATGTGACATCAAACAGCAGAAAGTGACTAATTTTTTAGTAACTGAAACAGATAAAGTTGGATAATAAAATTATTGGTATAAATGTGGTAGAGGTTGTTGCTACACAAATTGCAGTAACTATTTTGTAGAAAAATTGGCAAAATTCATCAGAAATTTAAATGCAAGAATTTATGATTCCAAGGACTGGAGAACTGGAATAAATGGGCCAATTTTGATGAAATAGTACCCCCCAAAAAATAGGAGAAAAACTTATGACCCAACAAGGATAGAGAGAAATTGGAAATCTCGTATTTTGCCAGTAGGAATGTAAAATGGTAAGGCCTCTTTGGAAAACAGTTTGGTTGTTGCACAAAATGTTAAAAATAGAACACACATTCCAGAAAATCTACTCCTAGCTAAATTTCCAGAAAAATCAAAACCTACATGCAAACAAAAGCTTGAATATTATAATATTCACTAGTGCATTATTTCCAATGGCCAAACATGAAAATGGTCCAAATGCACATCAACTAATAAATAGATATTTAAAATGTTGTGTTCCCTTACCTGTAATTAAAAAAAAAAAACTAAGTTCTGATATATTTCACAACATGGATGAACTTTGAAACATTAAAATAGGTTGGGGCCAGTTCCGTGGCTCACTTGGTTAATCCTCCACCTGCGGCATCGGCATCCCATATGGGCGCCGGTTCTGGTCCCAGTTGCTCCTCTTCCAGTCCAGCTCTCTGCTGTGGCCCTGGAGGGCAGTGGAGGATGGCCCAAGCTCTTGGGCCCTGCACCCGCATGGGAGACCAGGAGGGAGCACCTGGCTTCTGGCTTTGGATGGGCACCGTGCGCCGGCTGCAGTGGCCATTGTGGGGTGAACCAATGGAAAAGAAAGACCTCTCTCTCTGTCTCTCTCACTATCTAAAACTCTACCTGTCAAACAAATAAAAAAAAATAGGTGGAAAAGCCAGTCATAACATATTACATTTAGTATGACTTCATATGTATGAAATTTCTATATAGGTGAATCAGTCAAGACATAAAGTAGGTTAGAAGTTGCCTAGGTCTGGACTGATGATATATGATAGGAGTTGACTGCCTGCTAAAGGGAGTGGGCTTTCTTTGGAGGATGAAAAAGTATAAAACTAGCCTGCAAAGATGGCTGTACCACTCTGTATTGCCTAAAAATTACTAAATAGTTCACTTTAAATAGTTATACACTATGTGTGTGAATGATATCTCAATATAGTGCTTAAAAATAAACCTGTGTCCAAAAAACTTAAATGTTTTAATTGCAAACTGATAGAGAGTCCAAGGGTATATAGCCATATGATATAACACCATGCAGTTTTTAAAAGGAAAATGAAGAGTACTACTGATAGGGCAGTATACCAATAATTATTTTAGGTCAAAAAACAGATAGAATGGAGTATGTGTGTTTTAATATGTTTTTATTTTTATAAAAAAATATCTGCAAAATATTATTTGTTCTCCTTTCCTACTCCAACTAGATCTCCTGAAACTGATTGCAAATCATTGATTTATCAAGATGTCTTTCTCTAATGATTAGTCTTGATTTAGCATAAAAATAGCATTTTTATTCAGGTACTATTACAAAATAGTTGCTGAGTCTTGCTTCTTGTTATAATAGTGGCTGTTTTATCAGTATATTCTTTTCCAATTTTTATTATTATTTGCTTGAAAGTCATAGCAAAAGCATGAAAGAGCTCCCATCTACTAGTCTGTTCCCCAAATGCTCACAAAGGTGGCCATTTGTGAGGGACTGGCAAAGCTGAAAGCCAGCAATTCAACCAGTGTTCTCACATGAGTGGAATGAACCCACTTACTTAAGCCATCTGCATCCCAGTGTCCACATTATTAGAAAGCTAGAGTCACAAGCCAGAGTCTGGAACTGAACCCAGGTACTCCAATGTAGGACATGGCCTTGTAACCAGCATCTTAACCTCTAGGCCCAATGCCTGCCCTCATCATTATATTCTTCTACAAAGTTACCAAGAAGCAATTAAACAGATTTTTTATACTTATTATTGGGACAGAGAATAAATCAAGTATTTAATAAAGAAAGGCAAAATAAAGTCCAATATTTTACAGTATTATTTCTTTTAAAACTTTTTGAAAATTCCAACCTTTAATTTACATCTAAACTCTTACACATTAGTGATTTCTAAAATGAAAAGGAATTATAATTTTAATATTCTTTTTATATTGATGATTGTCATATTAGGACCATCTAGTTATATTTAACAAATTTGCATGTTCATTTATTTTAACCTTTATGGAAAAATAAGTGGAAATGTTAGCAATAATAACACATTTTTCTTTTAAATATATAATATTGGATACATTTTATTTATTCTAACTGGCACAGGGGTTAAATCACTGCTTGCCTGCATCCTGTATCTGAGGGACATTGGAGTCCTAGTTCCTATGCTTGTTGGGAAACAGCAGATTATGGCTCAAGTGCTTGGTCCCTACCACCAACACGGGTGACTCAGATGCGGCCTGGACCAGAAGTGCCATTTGGGGCATTTAGAAAATGAAATATTGGATGGAATATTTCTCCCCCTCTCTCTCTCTCTCTCTCTCTCTCTCTCTCTCTCTCTCTGCCTTTCAACTAGATGAAAATAAATAAACGTTTTACAAAAAAAAAAAAATAACATGACATTATTTTTCATGTAGAAAAAGAAAATAACTGAAAGCCAAGGACCATTAATGATGCTATGTTAGAAAAATGTAATTTTTAAAATATTTATTTATGTATTTATTTATTTGAAATGCAGAGTTACAAAGAGGCAGAGGCAGAGAGAGAGAGAGAGAGAGAGAGAGAGAGAGAGATCTTGCATCCACTGGTTCACTCCCCAAATGGCTGCAAAAAGCCGGAGCTAGGCCAACCCAAAGCCAGTAGCCAGGAGCCTCTTCCAGGTCTCCCATGCTGGTGTAGGGGCCCAAGGACTTGGTACATCTTCTACTGATTTCCCAGGCCATAGCAGAGAGCTGGATCAGAAGTGGAACAACTGAGACTCGAACTGGTGCTCAGATCGGATGCTGGCACTGCAAGCGGCAGCTTTACCCACTATACCACAGCTCAGGGTCCCTAAAGTATGATCTTCATAACATAAAATATATCTGACTAAAGTTGCCTTCAAAATTTGATTTATGATCCTGATGTTTTAATTGATGGATCAATTGATAGTAATTATTTTTGCATAATCAGTTAACAACTGAAATGTGCAACATATTGATTTTTTCAGGTGAGACACAGATTCCCTGAACAGCTACAGCAGAAGAAAAAAGTAGTGACATTTAATTCAGTCTAATTTATTCCTGAAAACGAGGTGATTGACTGCAGTTCATGAAGTCCATGGCAAGTGTTAGATGAAATGGTGAAATCATTCAGAAACACTAAAACTGAAAATTAAATTAGAATATGGAATACTGTGTAATAAATCCAATGTAATTCATATCAGTACTTGTCATTTAACTTGAATAAAGTTCCTTAAAGGGTCAAACTTAAATTTAGTACAACTGGAAGGAGTATCCTAGTTTAGTAGAATGAAAACAGGAAAAGTTGGACTAAATGATTACATCAACATTAACAAATCTGTATATTTATAAAACTAAAGAGTTATGTAACAGAATCAAGAAATTAACTGTGACAAATTATTTTTCATTTGTTGTTTGCCTTTTGTTAGTACTGTGATGCATTGGAGGTTTACAAGAATTATTCAAATTCACTGACAAAATATTTATTGTAGAGTCTCCTAGGAGTCAAGTACAGTTGTTAAGAATAAAATGAAGAGCAGAGGGGATTTGTCTATCCTTCATAGAGATCGCAATCCAGAGAAAAGAGAAGAGGGTCAGGTTCAGCCATAAAAATAAATAAATTGTTACAACCTGAGCTGAACACCATAAAGAAGAATTTCAGGTTGTAAAAGGATTGTAAAACAAAAGAACTGACCTGCACACTAAGATTACATCAGTAAAATGTTTTCATGAGTTGTTATTTATTTTACTTTCTTCAATTTTTTAAATAAATAGAAACTGGTGTACATAGTAGATGCAACAGTAGCTGTTAAAGTTTTAATATTATTCAGAGAAAATTTTTGAACTGTCTTATTTTGCTAAAGTTTCCTCATTATAATATATAAAGCAAAATGTGTTTAAATTTTAATTTTTGTTAGAGCAAGTATTTTTAGGTGAAAAGATGTCCCTCATGATAATATTAAGTGAAAATTCCAAAAGCACTGCTTCTCAAACATACAGAGCAGTCATGAGTATGCTAAAGATGTTAATTCAACAAATATTTATGAATTTTTTTAATCATGGCTAAGGATTTCTGCCAAAGTTAAAATCTGTGAGTGGAGAGAGGGTGGAGAAACCATGGCCACAGCCTAACAGCAGAGGCTGCACATAAAGTAACTATACTAAAACACATTAAATGTTCTAGTAATGGCACAAACGACATCTAATGAAATTTTTAGATACGAGAAAAATCACATTCGTCTTGGTGAGCATAAGCACCCAGGAAGGCTGTGTAGAAGAAACAAAGAAGATGTAGTCTTGGCAATACATGTGAAATTAAGATAGGAGGAGAACAATGCATAGAAAGGTGTTTGAACAAACTTTCATAATTAAGACAGTTCTAGGTATTTAAGGAATATGAATCTCACTTGGACTGAGGCAATTTAAGGTACTAACGAGGAATCATGATGAAGTAGACTGGAAGAGCAAAGAGAGACTGGATTGTCAGGGGTGAAAATAAAGAACTTCAATGTGTTTCAGAGGGAAATTGTTCATTTTCATTAGGGAAGAAAGAAAACATATATAGTAAAATGTGTGAAATAACATTACATCATTTGTGAGCTTTTCGAATGTACCTTGAATAATTTCTTAAAATGAAAGTTTGGAAGATACATAATTCCAGCAATCAAACTAGAAATAATTCAAGATGAGAAAAATTTAATCAACAAAATGCAATATGGTTTGATTTCTTGATCTTAAGCTCATTAAAATTTGAAATAATAAAAAGAGGACTATGTTAGGTAAAAATTCTGATTCTTTTTCAATTCAATTTTGAAAGCCAATTATTACAGATTTCTTACTGGAGGTTCAAAAATCGAAGATAGTTCCATGGTTTACCCAGAGTCTTATTACGTGACTCAGTCATTTTCATTACTGACAAAACCCATATTTGTAAAACAAACATGATAAAGTTATTTTCCACCTTGGATCAATGGTATATCACTATTATTATTGTTAGTTCCTCTTTGAACCAATTTTTCTATGATCTGTATTTAAGTTCCTAATACTTTTTAAAGTATTCTCTGTTCTGTTCTGTTTATAAATTACAGATCCCAGGATTTGGCTCTGTCTCCAGCAACCACTTTCATCGCACCTTCTGGTACAACACAAGGGAATGATTCCAGGCCGACCTCCCTAGGCCCCTCTCCTGCAGCGCCGTCTGTCTGCCAGGAGGCTACGTGCCACCACGGAGGCACTTGCCGACCCATTTTCCTCTCCAGTGGCAGCTACGCATTCCGGTGTGACTGTCCACTGCGTTTCACAGGCCGCTTCTGTGAAAAAGGTAATCAATCTTCATTATCCTCTCTAATTCTTTTTAAAACTTCTCCAGAGGGTGGAAGAGATTTGAAACATATTGTGCACATCCTGATGGACATTAGCATAAACAAGAAACATCTGTACAATTTTGTTTAAAAATGCAGTCAAAATACTTAAGTATTGCAGAAGCAAACCTAAGATTTTGTTTTTGCATGAGGGATGCCATTCCAAATATATTTGCAATTGCCACATAAAATAGGAGTAAAAACTCAAATGTAGTGTGATCCATAGTTACTTCTAAAATTATGGTAAATTCTTCCTTTGTTACTATAGAGATAATTAGCTTCTGCACTATTTTTATGGATTGATTGATAATCAAATCACTACATTTTTATGTTTCATAAGCAGATACCCATATTGAAATTATTTTAAGAATGTATTCCTCTCTCTCTCTCTCTCTCTCTCTCTCACACACACACACACACACACACACATTGACCTTATATCAAATAAATTAAACTAAATAGATATTTTTTTTTTCTAAAAAGTGTAGGCCAGCAGGTTAATACTTCATGTGGGATGCCTGCACATCAGAGTGTCTGGTTCTAGTTCCAGGCATTTTGCTGCCCCTCTAGCTTCCTACTGACTTGACCCTGGGAAGCAGCAGGTGATGACTCAGTGGTTGAGTCCCTGGCACCCACTTGAGAACCTGAGTTAAGTTCCAGACCTCTGGCTTCATCCTGGCAACAACCCTGGTTGAGTAGTGAACCAAGACTGATTCTCCACCGCCCACCACCATGTGTATATGTGTCTCTTTGTCACTCTGCCTTTCAAATAAATAAGAATAAACTTTAAAGAGTATATTATTTGATACTTAAGAACATGATTTTAGCATTAATGGTGCTATTTATGAATCAACACAAAATTTTCCCTGTTGTCAACATCAAATAGCCTCCTAAGAGGTTCAGTTAATTAGAGCAATTCTGGACAATAAAGCTAGAAACGCCCGGGGCATATTACAGACATTAGGTTCTGACACTGCTGATTGCATGTCCCTACGCTGGTAGCTGAAAAATGTCGTTCCTGTCTATGTAGATTTAATCAGTAGTTTGACTGTGGACACAGGGATGGAAATGACTATTGGATTATATTTCAGATTGCTGAGGATTTTATTACATGCCCAAGACTGTATTAAATAATTCCCATTTCTAATGCTAAAATGTAGGCCCTCCTAAGACTAATTGAAAGTTACATAGATGTTATCCAAAGTTTTCCAAATAACCTTGTGTGACTGCTATGAATGTTTTAAATTTCAACCAAGCAAGCAAGCAAATACAGAGACACGGTGTATTTTCATGCTCATTTAAAATTATCATGTAAATATTATAAAGTCTATTTTTTAACGAGAGATAATGTTGGAGACACATTACTGGGGCTTGATTTGTGGGCAAATAATTCATGTGCTGCAAATTTCATGACGCTTACCTTCTGCTAATCAAGACCATGGATGTTACATTCTATGAGTAGAGGTCTAGGGGGATAATTTGGGGTGTCAATCTTTTAAATCCACACTTACCCATTTAAATCCCAGAAAGGGCTATTTTCTTTCTTTAACTTTGTGGTACATAGAGTCTCAGACAACTATCATTCCTACCATCCTTAAACTATGCTTTGATATTTTAATGGATTTTTGGGGGAATGAATATTTATTTATTTGACAAACTGAAAGAGAGTTTATGTCCATTGGCTAATTCCCCACACTTGCACTATGACTGGGGTTAGGCCCAGGTGGTAGCTGGGAGCCAGAACTCAATTCAGATCTCTCTCCAGGGTGCCTTGAACCCATGTGTGAACCAACACCATGACCTGCATGATACCCATTAGGAGGGCATTGTAATCAGGAGCCAGAGCCAGGCATGGAACGCAGACATTCTGGTGCAAAATGCATTCATCTTAGTGGCTAGGCTAAATACCAACTCCATATTTTTTTTAAACTTTTATTTAATGAATATAAATTTCCAGTGTACAGCTTATGGATTACAGTGGCTTCCCCCCCCCCCCATAGCTTCCCTCCCACCGCAACCCTCCCCTCTCCCGCTCCCTCTCCCCTTCCATTTGCATCAAGATTCATTTTCAATTCTCTTTATATACAGAAGATCAATTTAGTATAAAGATTTCAACAGTTTGCACCCACATAGAAACACAAAGTGAAACATACTGTTGGAGTACTAGTTATAGCATTAAATCACAATGTACAGCACATTAAGGACAGAGATCCCACATGAGGAGCAAGTGCACAGTGGCTCCTGTTGTTGACCCAACAAATTGACACTCTAGTTTATGGCGCCAGTAACCACCCTAGGCTGTCGTCATGAGTTGCCAAGGCTATGGAAGCCTTCCAAGTTTGCCGACTCTGATCATATTTAGACAAGGTCATAAAAGACAGAGTGAGGATAGTAACCAATGATCCTAAAAGTGGCATTTACCAGGTTTGAACAATTATACAGCATTAAGTGGGGAAGAGGACCATCAGTACACACAGGTTGGGAGTAGAGCCATTGGTGGTAGAGTAGAGGTTATGATTACAAAGGAATGAGGCCCAAGTGCACTAGGCAGGGCCTAGAACAAAGGACAGAGTCATTATTAGAGGAGCTAAGAAAGGTGCTGTCTAAGCTACAATTAAGTTTTCTGATTGAGAGGCAAATAGAACCTGATAGAAGGGGCTTGATAATAATCTGGTGGGCTTTAGGCCTTGTAAGTTAAGAGGCCCAGACCTATCTATCTCTTTACATGGGGTATATCCTAAGGGAGGTGTGAACCTCCTAGGGGAAGGCACTCTGTTGACTTTCATTACTTGGCTGGGCTGGGAGGAGAGCTGGCCAGGTAAAGGCAGGGGGCATCTCTAACAAGAAATTTACAGTTCTGCCTGCAATGTTGCTGACCCTACTTGACCATCCCCTCAGCTGCAGTGGTCACTTTGGAAGTTGGGCTGAGTGAAGGGCTTTTCAGCTTGGAGCCAATAAGATCTGTGGCTCTGACCTGGCATCCTTCGACTCCAGGGCAGGTCCATTTCCAGTGATCCAACTCTTGGCAGAGCTGCCAGGGCTCTTCACAAGCTGACTTCTGCTGAAGCCCAGGCTTACCACATTGAAAGCCACTGCAGTGGACTGGCCTGTTGGGTCCCCTATGGCTCTATATTAAGTGGACTGTCTGCTTTCAGTGGAGCCTTAGAGGCTTGAGATGAGTGTGGCCTGAGAGCTGTGTTTGGTTCCTCAGGGTTGAGGGTGTGTCAAATATGACACTCCCAGTTTAGGCTTGGTAAATCAATTCTTTCTTTCTTTCTTTCTTTTTTTTTTTTTTTTTTCAAAAGGGAAGTAATTCCCCACAGCTGAACATAATTGGGGGTAGTTAGCAGGTGAATGATATACCCACAGGAGCCAGAGATTAGAAGCTCTTTCCCAAGGACCACACAGGGAATCTGTGCTGCCCTCAGCATGGCGGAATAGGAAGGGAGCACACTGATAGTCTGAGAGACACAGGTCAAAAAAAGTGGAGATACTGCAGGGTCAAGGAAGAGTAGGGGATGAAACAGCAGAGGAAACTCTTCTGGAACTAGTGATTCACAGTGAACCTGCATGGAGAGCATGAGAGCCCAAGTTCGGGACACCAGCAGCAGACTCAACACACCAGCGCTGGAATGCGAGGTAAGCCGAACCTCAATAGCCCGAGACACCAGCGGGCAAGCGGAAAGAGGAGACTAGAGGGAACGAGGCTTGAAACCCCGTGGGGAAAAGTTCACCAGGCTAACTAGAAGAGAGAGAGGAAAAAAAAAAAAAAAGTGACCGATACGGACACGAGTTTCTCTCTCTCCGCTCACCCCTCAGAGGCTAGCAAGACAAAGAGCAGGCGCCATTTTGGACATACGTCATAAGCAGGGCGACCTCAGGTCTGCACCGGCCCTGAGCCTAGCAGAAACACCTGACTCTGGGGGGAGGGGTGAAATAACAGGAGATTAGGATCTAACTTGGCAACCCAGTGGGAGACTGCAGGAGAATTGGAGCCCACACTGAGGGCAGCAGAGATTCCCTGTGTGGTCCTTGGGAAAGATTCATTTTCAATTCTCTTTATATACAGAAGATCAGTTTAGTATATATTAAGTAAAGATTTCAACAGTTTGCACACACATAGCAACACAAAGTGAAAAATACTGTTTGAGTACTAGTTATAGCATTAAATCACAATGTACAGCACATTAAGGACAGAGATCCTACATGACACCAACTCCATATTTTAATGTTAGTTTATCTGCTGCCAATGGCACATATTAGAGTAAAAATGAGATTGTGAACCATCATTTCTCTGTGATCCGCTGAATCCTCACCTCTCTCCCCTTCAAAGTTTTTCCTTAGAGTAACCTATGCTTTTCTGAGAAAGAAAATAAATCCAGGCTTATTGGGAATTTAAATCCCAGGCTTAGCTGAGGTTTAATTGTATCTGCTCTTTGGGGTGGCAGACTATAATAAATTGACTTCAAGTAAAGAATTGGTAATCTCATAATATTTGCTGGAATTATTTTATATTATACATATTTTATATCATTTTATAACATCTGTATTTTAACTGTTTTCCTTTTAAATTTACAATATTTTAAAATAAATTGAATGATGTTTTGCTAAACATTAGGTAACGCATTATAGAATATTTGAATTTAAGGGCATAAAATCAAAAATAGTGAGTGAGGTTTTTATTAATAACCATTACCAATTCAAAATTGTATTTCTAAAAGGCACTTTAATTCAGTAATACTTGAGGTATATCGTACACTAAAAATGTACACTAAAAATGTACACTAAAGGTATATGGTACACTAAAAAGTCCAGGCAAAAGTGTTGTGGGATGGGTGTGTCCAGGTTCTTCTCTCTAACACTAAAAGAAATTCAAGGATAAGACTTAGGTAAAGATTAGGAAAAAAAAAGGAATGTTTAACTTACATGCAATAGCAAAGTACATACTCGGGATGAATTGCATGCTTGCTCAAGAAAGTGTTGCACTCAACAAGGTTTGGAGCCATCTTTTTATGTGATCTCAAGGCACAGGGAGTGGTGTATAAAGTGGGGCTTAATTGAATATTATATTCCCATAAACAGTCAACATCTAAAATTACAGTAGTCCTCTTTCTATGTTATCAATTAGCTATGGTCAACCACAGTCTGAAAATATTATATAGAAAATTCCAGAAATAAACAATTCTTAAGTGATAAACTGCACCGTTCTTGCCATCCCACTGTTTCCACTGAGAATAAGAATCCTCCCTTCGTAGACTCTGTATGTTGTGTGTGCTACCTATCCTTGGGTCACTTGGTAGCTCTTTCAGTTATCAGATTCATCATTGTGGTGTCAACAGTGCATGTGTTCAAGTAACCCTTACTTTACTTAATAATGAGTGCAGAGCACAAGAGGCAATTCAAGTATGCCAAAGAGAAGCTGCAAAGTACTTCCTTTAAATGAATGAATGAAAGTACACTAAGATGTTTTGAGAACTCATGAATAAAAAAGAAGTTCATTTAACTTACAATTGTTCTATTTTTAAAGTTATTGTTAGTCTCTTACTGTGCTTAATTTATAAATTAAATTTTATCATAGGTGTGTGTATATATATATAAATATGGAAACACTTTAGTATATGGAGTGTTCAATGCTAACTGCATAAAGTGGGGGTCTTGAAAGACATCCCCTATGCATAAGGGATAAGGGAGGACTCCTGCATATGAGCTTCTCCTTCAGGAAGGAAATTTGCTTAATATCACCGTGGGAGTTCTGATTTACCACACAGTGTACTGAGTGCTTCATGCATCTTATTTCGCTTAACCCTCAGAATAACCTAGCTGAAGTCGGCCCTCTAAATTACTACCATTTACAAATGAGCAATCTAAAGCTGAGAGTTGTTAAATTACTCACTCAAGGTCACACAGCTTGTACATGGTAGAAATGAGATTAGAAGTAATCTTGGCTGACTCCAGACTTCACGTTTAACCACCCTGCTATATTGCTGCACTAGTTAGAAGATCAAATTTAATGTGATGGCATGACTTAGAATTCTGAAATTGTCTCACTTTTTTCATTAGTTTACAGAAAGCATCTTATTTCAGAGAGAAAAGAAACTTTTCTTTAAGAATAAAAATTTCAAAAGTCATAAAACCAAAGAAGTTAATGTTGATCTATTAAAATCTTAATGAAGATTGTATTAATGGGATTCATCTAAAATTAAGCTGAAAAAAACACGTACGTGACCAAGAAAGTAGTGTGTCTGCATGGCACTATCTGTAATAATTTAAGTTAAACTAAAATATAAGAAGTAGATATAAGACTATTTGGATTTTAGAAAAGTCCAGATATAACTGATGAAAGAACAGAACTCTCCAAAAAATACATAATTGCCTAGACATCAGATGTAGAGATAGGTTGGAAATTGATTTTTCTTCACAAGTCTTGCTCCTTTTTACTTCCAGTTAATATACTGAACCTGTGAAAGAATGCTAAAGTACTTTATTTTAATAGCTTTGATGTTTCACAGAAAAATGGAAGTGTAAATTACAGTACAGGCCTTAGCTAAAATAGCACTAATTTCAGTAACAGACAAAGGGTTTAGGGATATGGGACTCAGTAATGGGTCACCCATACACATGTTTCCTGTCTCCTGGGCATTACATCATATGTTCTACTTAATCAAATCATCCATATCCAATCACCTAATAATACTGACTTATAGAATTAGTTTGATTTAATATGTTCCCTTTTTTTCTCAACGCATGCTATCTTAATTCATATTAGTAAACCTCATTGTCTACTTTATCCTAATGGTCCTGCATCTCACCAGGGGAAACATAAGAGCATACATTCTTGCCTTGTTTTATATGGCTGCAGGCAGGCAGATGGCTGTCTCCTACTGTAAAGTTCAGAATGACAGATTTAGAATATCAGTGCCTTGTGCTGGGTGAAAGCGTATGCCTCTGACTATTAATTATAGGATTAACGTTTTTAAACAGCTCCATACTCTTTAGTATTCTATAAAACAGTTTTATAAATAGTGCAATAAAGGAGTATTTAAATGCCATGCTTTAAAAGCAAGAAATCATTCGTTTTATTGGATATCCTGTCTGTGTATATTCCATATATGTTTAAAGGTTAACTGTACTGAGTAAATTGCAAACCTGGAATAAAAATGATAGGTTTTACTAGGTGTTTGGTTTTGTTAAATAAAAAGACTGCCTTGATGTCTTTGTTTTTACCATAACTAGAATACATTTTCAAAGGCATATTAGAGTAGTCAGGATTTTTTTTCATGAACTTTGTCAGGTGGCTGAGTCTCAGACATTCCAGAGCCCAGAAGTCAGAAAAACAGAGCACTAGTCAGGCTCTTAGGACAGTGAGTTATCTCCTCTCTGTAGAACTGATGGTCTGCATCATCAGAAAAGGATCAAGCAATAGGTGTCTGCCATTTCAAATATAATACCCCTGTCTGAAAATCTCTTTAAAAGCAGAGCAATGCTGCTGCATAACGTTTAGTAAATGACAACTGCTGAAATATTAAGATGTGACATTGAAAATGGATGGGGATAGAAGTCAGGGAGATGGGCTGAAGGAAGATAAGATTACAT
This sequence comes from Lepus europaeus, assembly GCF_033115175.1. Lineage (NCBI taxonomy): Eukaryota > Metazoa > Chordata > Mammalia > Lagomorpha > Leporidae > Lepus > Lepus europaeus. Next base: position 61,513,369 of record NC_084829.1, on the reverse strand, counting down.
ATCATCAGAAACAGATTTCATATTTAGGGCACGAGTAGGCTGGAGGTCTCCAATCTGTGTTGCTAATCTCCACTACCAGCTACTGCAGTTTTCCATCAGGAAGCACCATATCAGCTGTTAGGAAAAGATAGCACTCCCACCATCTTGGGCTTGTTACCATGACCTACAAAAGTCCCAATTGGGTGAAATAAACATTTGGGCAGAGCTATGTTTCCTGCCTTAAAGGAATAAGACAGAATCCATTCCCTTGCCTTTTCCAACTTCTAGGGTTTGTCTGCATTCGTTGTCTATTGAACCCTTTACCCACCTTCTCAGCAAATATTGATGGTTCTAATCTTTCTCAGATTCTGTCACTCAGACCCACTCATCTATCTCTTTCCTATACTTTAGCACCCTTGAGATTACATAAAACTCAATGAGATAACACAGGATAAACCCCCATATCTCAAAGTAGGATATTATAACTTTTATTTCCATCTGCAACTTCAATTTTCCTTTACTATGTATGAAGAAATATGCACAGATTGCATGAATTAACTTGTAGACATTTTGCTGGGGTGATATTATTCTGCCTACAGTGAGACTCTGATCATCTTCAGGCTTACATGATCCTACAGAAAAATAAGTACACTAAGTGGATATCTGGTGCTCAAAGAATCAAGAGAAGTAGGTGTAATCATTTTAGAAAATGCACAGGAGGATGTTCTGGAAGACCAAGCCACAGAATCATAGTGAAGTCATCCTAGAATAGGCTGGTCTGCATACCACCATTGGACATGAGCTCAAACTGTTACCATGGTCTGAGTCACTTGTTCAAGATTTAAAGTCACAGGAAATACTAAAGTTGTCTTATTGGCAAATCTCCACCACATGCCAGTGCAGGAAAGAGAAAAGAGGAATAAGAAGGGGCATCTTTCCTTAGCTTCCTAAAATATTAGCTAGGCCAGGCAACCCACCAGGCTCTAACACAATAGACCTCTTCGTCATTTCCACACAAAATATTATCATTCATAAATTCATAATGCACGTGCACACACCAACCCACACACATTCCTTATGGTTGAACATCAGTTCTCTCTATTCTTTTTTTAATTTTTTTTTAAATTTTTTTTGACAGACAGAGTGGACAGTGAGAGAAAGAGAAAGAGAGAGAGAGAGAGAGCGAGAGAGAGAGAGAGAGAAAGGTCTTCCTTTACCATTGGTTCACCCTCAAATGGCAGCTGCGGCCGGCACACTGCGGCTGGCGCACTGCACTGATCCAAAGGCAGGAGCCAGGTGCTTCTCCTGGTCTCCCTTGCGGGTGCAGGACCCAAGCACTTGGGCCATCCTCCACTGCACTCCCGGGCCACAGCAGAGAGCTGGCCTGGAAGAGGGGCAACCGGGACAGAATCCGGTGTCTCGACTGGGACTAGAACCCTGTGTGCCGGTGCCGCAGGCAGAGGATTAACCTATTGAGCTGCAGCACCGGCCAGTTCTCTCTGTTCTTCATATATTACCTTGTCTTTTATCATCACTCCACGGCTCTTTATTTTCTACTTGAATCCTTGACTTTATAGCTTTTTATATTGCAAAAAGGTTTAGCAAAAATTTTTGTTGCCATTTTTTCTTGCAAACACATCATCAAAATATTTTCATAAACAAAGACCTTTTCACTCTCTCTTAACCAGTTCAGAACATCAGGAAGATTATTCCATGGATGAAGTGGAATGTTAAACAGTATTTGAAGGATGAGTTGGAAGAATTAGACTAAATAAATACATGAGAGGAACGAAAGCGATGTAGCTGGATTTGTGAATAGGGTACATGCAAGATCAGCTGAGAAATAAAGCTAGGACTCCAAGTAGGACCCATCCAGCAGGGAACACTAGAGACACATTAAAAACATAAAACTTAGTAGCAATATATTTCTTTTTTTTTTTTTTTGACAGCTAGAGTTAGACAGTGAGAGAGAGAGAGACAGAGAGAAAGGCCTTCCTTCCATTGGTTCACTCCCCAAATGGCCGCCACAGCCGGCGCTGCGCCGATCTGAAGCCAGGAGCCAGGTGCTTCTTCCTGGTCTCCCATGTAGGTGCAGGGGCCCAAGCACGTGGGCCATCCTCCTCTGCCCTCCTGGGCCACAGCAGAAAGCTGGACTGGAAGAGGAGCAACCAGGACTAGAACCGGTGCCCATATGGGAAGCCAGCGCCGCAAGAGGAGGATTAACCGAGTGAGCCACGCCACCGGCTCCAGCGGTATCTAGCAATAAGATAAAACACATATGAACAGAGCTATGCTTCAGAATGATACATATGTGAGTAGAATGCAGAAGGAATTACAGTGGAGAAAGGAATGAGATGGAAAAAAAATTGTGAGGTAAGTACAACAGGCTAGAAAAACAGAATTCTCTCAAAGCCTGATATTTTTCTAATCATTTGGACATATAGCAAATATTTGTATTCTCTGTGCAAAAGGCAGTATAGATTCCATTATAAAAATGTATCAGCACAAATCATGCTGATTTATATATATATATATATATATATATATATATGTTTGTGTGTGTGTTCTCTCTCTCTCTCTCTCTCTTTCTCTCTCTCTCTCTCTCTCTCTCTCTCTCTCTATATATATATATATAAAGAATGATATTGCTACTAAGTTTTATGTTTTTAATGTGTCTCTAGAGTTCCCTGCTGGATGGGTCCTACTTGGATTCCTAGCTTTATTTCTCAGCTAATCTCTCTATATATAGAGAGAGAGAGAGGAAGAGCATTCCCATTCACTGGTTCACTCTCCAAATGCCTGCAACAGAGGGCTGCAGCAGGTTGAAGCTGGGAGCCCAAAACTCAGTCTAGGTCTTCCATGTGAGTGGCCAAACCCAACTACTCGAGCCATTTCCTGTTGCCTCCTATCATGCACAATGTTAAGAAATTGGAATCAGGAGTAGAGTCAGGACTTAAACCCAGGCAGCCTAATATGGGGTAGAGGCATTGCAAACAGCATCTCAACCACTGCGCCAATTGTCCAGGTGATTTTCCTTAATATATTATTTTATGAAGAAAGAGTGTAAAATAATGTGTGGAGGTTCCTTTCTGTCCCCTTTCTTGCATCATCGGCTGTCTCATCAGTCCACAGAAAACCAAATATAGGCAGTAAAACTTCACTATGACACAAATGGTGTCAATAATAAAACAATGCAGACCCTATTCTACAAAGGGTTATAATTAAAGCAAAGGTGACTATCTGAACATTTATAAGTATATATATATATATTTATTTATATATACAAACTAGAAATCATGATTTATCTTGTATTTCTATTTCAGTACTAAAATCTTCAAGAGCCACAAATTTATTACATGCATTTCTATTTGTTTCTAACATATTTATCATGCACAGCCCATGTACACATACAAACAAATTTAAAACATGAAATATTCTTTAAATATTTTTGTTGACCTATTAAAATACTTTACTGTTAGAAATATATAAAATTTAAATTATTAAAAGCTCATCTTTTACTGACACAGAAACAATGTCTAATGTCTAAACAATGTCATTTTAGTCATTCAAGTAAACTACAGGTTAAGGGAAAACCTAGAACTAAAACACAGTTGTCCATAACCCAAGTCAAATATTTTATCTACTATGGTATGTGTCCTCTAAAATTTTTCAGTGATAAATTCCAAGTTAAATTGTAGCAAAATATGTTCTATTGTAGATGCTTAAGATATATTCAATTGCATATGCCTAAAATAAGCAATTGTGTAAACTTATAGAAATTAAGATAGTAATAAACTCAATTGTATCAAATTATTGATAGATCAATATACAGACAAATATTTAACTGTAAACTTATGAACATGACATTTGATGAATTCACTAATGATCCTTTTAATTGACAAGTATGTTTAACAATATTTTTTCTAAAATAAATGTGCTTATAAAAAGAGAAAAATTAATTAAAAATTATTTTGAAGTGATAATCATAGGCAGAAGTAATAATTAGAAAAAACTTGCATACAACGGTCATGCAATAACTTTATTTTTAATGATTCTATAGAAGCAGTGTCCAATAAAAATATAATGAAAAGCACATGTACAATTTTTTTTTAAATTTTTATTTTTTTGACAGGCAGAGTGGACAGTAGAGGGAGACAGAGAGAAAGGTCTTCCTTTTTGCTGTTGGTTCACCCTCCAATGGCCGCTGCAGCCGGCGTACCGCTCTGTTCCGATGGCAGGAGGCAGGTGCTTCTCCTGGTCTCCCATGGGGTGCAGGGCCCAAGCACTTGGGCCATCCTCCACTGCACTCCCTGGCCACAGCAGAGAGCTGGCCTGGAAGAGGGGCAACCGGGACAGGATCAGTGCCCCAACCAGGACTAGAACCCGGTGTGCCGGCGCCGCAAGGCGGAGGATTAGCCTGTTAAGCCACGGCGCCGGCCAGCACATGTACAATTTTAAATTTCCTTGTTCCCTCAGCAAAAACCTTAAGTGTGAATAAATGAATAATAGTAGTTTATTTAGCCCAGTAATCTAAAATATTGTCATTTCCACAACACAAATATTAATATGGATTTTCACACTAAGTCTTGGAAATATGGTGAATACTTTGCACTGATAGCAAATCTTAGGTCAAATCATCCACATTTCAAGTGCTTATAAAATGATTATCTTAGAGCATTTTGTGCACTACAAGAGGATTACCACAGACTGGATAATTCACAAAGATTTGGCCCACGGTTCTTGAAACTGGGAAGTCCAATATTAAAGTGCCATCATCTGGCAAGTACCTTGTTGTTGCATCAGCACACAGTGGAAAGAGAGAGGACAAGAGGGGGCCAAACTCATTCTTTTGTTTTTGTTATTTATTTATTTATTTAGTTTTAGTTTTGTGTGTGTTTTGTTTTTTTTTTTTTTTTTTTTTTTTAGAATTCCACTCAATCTTTAATCAAGTAGGGACAAATCCCCACTTTAAAAAAAATCTGCAGTTTGAAGGGCAAAGGGAACAGATAAAAAAGAGGAAGCGTTATATTCACCCCTCCCCCACAGAGGTTTTCCAAACCTGTTGTAGCTTGACTAAAATGTTCAGAATGTGTGATTTTAAAGGCAGGTCTCTTTATACAAAGAAACTGATGGCATTCTTAACTCGTGAAGAATCATGGCAGAGAAGCCCATTCTTCTGAGTCTTAAACATGGTCCAATTAACAGATTCAATGTAGTTAATTGATACAATTTTAAGAATATAATGATATTCCCTTCCTCCCCCTTTTCCTCTCTCATACCTCCTCTCTCACTCACACCTTCCTTCCTTCTCCCTTTCTTTCACTCTCCCTTTTTTTGTTTTTGTTTTTGTTTTGTTTTGTTTTTGAGTCTAACACATTTAGCCAACCAGATATGGCAGAAGATCTGGCAATGATCATAGTATAAAAATAGAGTCACTACTTCTGTGGTTTGTTGTGTATATGAATGGTATTTGAAGGAAATATGGAAATTCAATGAGAAATAAGTGAAATTATGTAATTATTTTTATAATGACAGACTTTCAGTTTATTTTATAATCATGAAATTAACTCTCCATTAAGTATTCAACAAGTAGTAAGAAGAAAAACACACTGTTTAACAGTAGAGACAATTGCTATAAAGAATAATCAAATCTCAAAGTGTCCATTTCATCTATATACATTACTTTTTTGTACTATTAGTTACCACAGATCAGGGAAGTCATATGCCATTTGTCTTTTTGGCATTTGCTTATTTCACTAAGTATAATGCTTTCCAGTTTCATCCGTTGTGTTGCGAGACTGGATTTCATTTTGTTTTTTACAGCTGAGTAGTATTCCGTAGTGTATATATGCAATATTTCCTTTATCTAGTCATTGGTTGATGGACATTTGAAGACCTCTCTCTTTTTTATGCCACCAATCACACCCTTATGACCTAATCAACTCATAAACTTCTCATCATTTAATATAACAAAAATGGCAACATTAATGCACCAAACAAGTAGAACAGTAGGTTGTCATGAACAAGAATATGTAAGAATATAAAGTGACAACAATTTCCTGGACTACATATGGAGCTAAAACAAATGAATGAAGTGAAAACCATGTCCTCTCATTTCATTCACTGATTTATTTCAAATGTGTAATTAGTATATTGTTACTGACCTAAAAAACTTAGTAAAGCCTAATGGCCATACTGCTAAATATAATGTTCATTTTTCTCATTTACTGCAGTCCATATCCTTTAAAAGAAATCGCTGAGATTTTTCCATATAAAAACATATTATCTGATAATTAAATTAGTGGGATTTAGTTGAATTCTATTTTAATATTATTTGTCATTTTAACATTTTAAATAATGACAGAATACAAACTACACTAACACATTTCTATTATGTTATTTACAATAGAATGGTCAAGATTTGTCAGAGAATACTGTTCTCTAACTGAAAGAAATTAATGTAAAAATCTGAAAAATATAAATTTGGGTGATATGAGAATAGACCAACAAAAAAGCAAAGGCTAATGTTGACCTGTCTACAAAGTTTATTACACAATGGCAAAATGAAAGATATAATGACCAGAACTAATTAAGAACAAAATGTGTGGCCTCTGAGAAACTGATTTTCAGGAAAGCATTTTTCTTAACATGTGATGTGCCTTTGGCAGGAAAAATTAATAGAATTTATATTTAAAGGCAGCATCATGGCCTTACTCATAAATACAACTTTACAATTTTAATGAAATTGAGAACCAACTGAGCAGAATTTATCCTTTAAATTTTCTGTCCTTGAAAGATGAAATCGATTTCAATTGCTTTAATATATTTGGTCAAGGTGTTTCTGTGGATATCTTTTTACTCTCTGTCCCATTCTAGGATCACAGACATTGATATGAATACATGTGACTATATTATGAAGTGATATAGAAGTTGAAAATATTACTCACAAACACGTATCACCCTTTGCCTTCAGTTCCCTTGACTGCCAGTTTACAGTGGACAATGGATATTTTATGTTTGCTCAGTATTTCTGCACATTAATATCAGATAGTCTTATTCCACATTTGTGTTGTTAACAGAGTGGCACAGATGGGTAGCTTGTTATGAACAGAAATTTATTGACCCACACTCCTGGAGGCTGGGCAGTCTATTGAGGGGCCACATCTGTTGAGAGTCCTGTTGCTGTGTCATCCCATGTTGGAAGGTAAAGAGAGAGTAAAAGAGGGCCAAACTCCTCATCTTATAGTGAAGTCACTCAATAACAACATCAATCTACTTACTCTGCCCTCAGAGCGTAATGACCTCTCATTAGGCCCTACCTTCCAGCCCTTTTGCATTAAGAATTGAGTTTCTAACGAATACTTTTGGGGAGACATATTCAAACCATGGCAAAGATACATTAACTAAGAAATAAGGAAGCTTCATATAATAACAGTTAATAATTATCACTTCATACTTAGTACAAACCATGCTAAACTCTTTTCTATGCATTTTCTCTTTCAGTGCACATATCAACCCTGTGAGTCAAGTAATACATTACTAGTCAAATTCCTTTGTCTCTGGTTATAGAAACCAACTCAATAAATCATAATAGCTAGCGTTTATTGGGTGTGTAAATGCGTTAGACATTTTTCTTCATCTTAACCTGAAGTTCCTCATTTAACCCTCATGAACATTGTTCAACATCTGTACTTCATGAGAGAAAATGAAGGCAGAAAGTTAAGTAACTTGTCTATGGTTACTCAGTAAATTCTGGATTTGGGATTTGAAACCAAGCTTGTTGAACTATTCTAGCTATCTAAGTTAATGCAAATAAAGATAGAAATGTTTAGCATGAAAAGATGAAGGTGGCATCTCATTGCACCCCAAGGTGGCAATGCAGAAGTGGTTCCAGAAGAGAGCTAGAGTGGGAACAAAAGCAGTCTACGAATTTTATCATCTGGAATTATCTTTCTTCCTAATATCTCCTGACTGACAGTGGATTTTGAATCAACACTATGGAGTCATTCTCACAAGCAAGGGCTGAAAAATTCCTGGATTGACCATGGGGAAGAGACATTGCAAAGGCAATCACACTATACCCAGTCACTGAGCCAAAAGTATGACATGTCAGTGTCTCTGCCAAGAGTCAGCTCAGTGATGTGCCCTGCTGATCAGAAAGCAGGTGCCCAGGAAGGAAGGCCTATGGCTGCCTGGCATATATTACAAATATGTAACCGACAATCATTACTGTCCCACTGATAGGGAAACTGAACAGGAAGAAAGCACTTTTCAGGGATCATTCAGCGACCTACAAAGCCAGATTTATAAGGTATGGTTAATGTCAAAAATTGTCATTTTCACTGTGACATATTTCTATTTAATAGCTTCCCTTGAAAAAGCAAAAGCATAAACATAAGCATAACAACAATGCTATTTACAGTGACACAATAATACCTTAATCATTAAATGACCTGACTTGATGGGATATACTCAAGACTAACTTGATTTCTTACAACACTAACTTAAGAGATTCAATCAGATTTCTCTCCCCTCTTATTTATGACAACAATGGGTATATCCTATGATTGTTTCAGGTAATATTTTAAATTTTTTAAAGATTTTATTTATTTATTTGAGAGGTACAATTACAAACAAAGAGAGGACAAGACAGAGAGAAAGTCTTCCATCTGCTGGTTCACTCCCCAAATGGCAGCAGTGGTCGGAGCTAGGCCAATCCAAAGCTAGGAGCCAGGAGCTTCTTCTGCATCATCTATGTGGGTGCAGGGGCTCAAGCACTTGGGCCATCTTCTACTGCTTTCCCAGGTTATTAGCAGAGCGCTGGCTGCGAAGAGGAGCAGCTGGACATGAATGAGTGCCTGTATGGCCGGCACTACAGCCAAAGACTTAACCTACTACACTAGAGTGCCGGCCCCTGTTTCAGGTCATTTGTAGGTATTAAAATCTCTAATGCAATTTAAAGCTTCACTCCCAAATTCAATTTGAAATTCATTCTTTTGTGTCTCTCCTTGATATATTTTGTCCCTAAAACTAGAGTCTCCAGGGTAGGATCAGGATACAAAGAAGCAGGAAAAATCATATTCTTTGGCAGGTGCTCACTGTCATTCATCTTGGGCATGAAGCAGATTCTGTCATTGCAGTGCCTCAGTGGTTTATTAGAGATTCTCTAGAACACCTTTCCCTCGTTTGGGTCGTGCACTCTCAGCTACTATCCAAATTCTATTTTGTGATTGTCAGGAAAATAAATATATGTCCTTTTTGGCTGTTTCCCCTGATGAAGTAGACCTACTACTGGACAAGATTATGTCTAAATTACTTGAGCCTAGCTACCTTCTTTATCATCAATTGAATAAACAAATCTCAAGGCTCACTCTCCTACCAGCTAAAAATGCAGATGAACCCATGGGTGAATCCTCATTCTCCTCACTACTTCCCAGGCTACGGCAGCCTTCTGACTGCATTCATGATTCTCCCAGCAAGAGACAGCCCCTAGTTTCCATTCCTGCCTCCCCAAACTACAATGACAAAGAAAAAACACAGTCAGACATTAGCTAAAGTGGTGAAAATAGATTTTGTTCAATGACTGCTGACAGTAGCAGAAAGAGTTGAGCTTCATTCCAATTTGTGCAGATATCATTAGGCATTTTCAAGAGAATGAGGGAGAAGGTAGTACAGCTACTCAAGTAGAATTGGAGGCGTGCGAAATTATAAAGGATGGGTCAGTTGAAATGTGACCACAGCAACAGAGTCTGGCACTTGCAATTACAGGAAGTCAGAGTTCTATCCTCCAAGTCAGACTGGGAGACAGAGGCTCTCTCCTTGATGATTACATTCCAATTGAAGGGCTTTCAGGTTCCTGAGAAAGACACCTCGAAGTTGATACTGCAAAGACACAAAAAAGAAGTCATGATTGTAAGCCCTTTATAGTAAATACTCTAAATACAGAAGTCTTATGTTTATCTTCAGTGTTGTCTAGAATAAATTTGCATGCAGCCTTATGGTTTCCCAGGCAGGCATTTTAATGGGGCAGAGAGTTGGGGTCCACTAAGGAACACAGTCTTATGCTACCAGAAGCCACACGATAGCTGGTCCCCTTTCAGAGTAGAGGCAAGGATGGAGTTGTTATGTGCCCAGGGTCTGTACTTCTCAGCAACATATACCTAACTTTCCCAAGAACTCCTCCCTCAGTACAGGCAGCAATAGAGTGACCTACTAATTGCTTTGCCTCTGCCAGCATGCACCCTGCTATTTACAATGTTTGAATGACACTTTGGTGGACTTCCCCGTTTGATGTCAGGAGGCAGCATATGCCACTGTACTTTCTACTTCTCAAAATTCCTCTAAAGAATCTCCCTGTAAAATAAATCCCTAGCTCTCTCTCATATCAATTTTTGAGGAGATCACAGCTGGACTAGTTAGAATGTCTTACCTAGATAGGTTTAATACTTCTGTCTAAAAGGACCCATTGTTTCTAGCAGGAAACCCATTGTTTCCTGCCAGAAAGCTTTGACAAGAATTTTGAGAAAGTGGAAAACATCATCTTATAAATGCTTTTCTGTTAAAATAAAGCTAAGATACATTTTAATCAAGATGGAAATGAATCCATTGTCTAGGATTAATGGTGTTTCTTCCTGCTTTTTTTTTTTTTTTCAAATATTCACACTGACTTATCCTTAGTGGCAGAGGATTCAACTGTACCTAATGGAATTCTGAAGACAAAGCTAAATCCCAAAGATCGTGAGAGTCTCTTGCTTTTGTAACCTTAAGAATCACATGCTCATTACATTCTACATCAGTGCTGTGATGTAAATAGTGAGTGAAATTATTCTCTTTGAATTGTCATGTTTCTCCTGTGATTATAAGCACATCAGATATGTTGAAGCAGATTCTTGGGGTCACATCTATTGAGATAAAGAGTGTTGCTGGAAAAGACCAGGGTGGCAAGGTGGGAGGGAATGAAGATACAGCGAAATTCAGTCCCAATTCAGTCTTTATTAGATATATGCCTTTAGGGAAATTTGACGTTTTTGCCCTTAGTTTTTCTATCATGATTAGAATCAATTTCAGAGTCCCTTTCAGCTCTGAAATTTATTGATTCCTAGGTTGAGTCACTACCAGGAAACCTCTTGGGTTGTATTCAACCATTGCTCTGGATATGGACTAAGAAGTCTATGAAACCACACCTTACCATCAAGATGTCTCTACGGCAGTATGAATTTGCTAATCAGGCTTTTTTATTACTTCATTGTCCAAATTCTGCAGAATGAATTCCCTGAGAAACAGCATCTGAGACAGATTATAATGTAGTCATTGTTCTAAGCAGGTGTCCTCCAAATCAGCTTGAGGCAGAAGGAGAGGCAGCAGGATTGGACAACAAGCACTGCACAGCATCCACCACAGCACTGTATCTCCTTTCTGTCCTCTTAGATTCAACAGCAAAATGCGTCTTTGTTTGTTCCAAACCAGGAATTCTAGCATGGGCTGGTCTGGTGCACTTTCTTTGGCAATACTCACAAACACAACAATTTCTGAACAGCAAAAGACTTTCAGGAAAGAGAGACCATCTAGAGTTGGAGATAATGTCTTGAAGTTCATGTTTTCTCTCCATTTTATTCCTAATGGAGACCCAGCTGTAAAAATAAAATCCTGTCTTTTCCAACAAAATGGATATAAGTGGACACTATTATATTTAGTGAAATTATCCAGTCTCAAAAAGCCAAATATTGTATGTTTCCCTACTAGAGTATCAAAAAAAAGTAATGTGTAGGAGTGGAATTAGCATTTTGAGATCAATGGTTGTTTACACTCCTTGCCTCAACTGTTGAGGAACAGTATTATTTTTCTTCTTACTATTTGTTGAATTTTTTACTTAGTGTAGAGTTAATGTTATGAATATAAAATACTCATAAGTAGATCATTGTAAAAATAAAAGGAATTAGACAGGAGGGAGGTGGGAAGTTTGGAGGGATGGCAGCAGGAAGGGTGGGGTGGGAAGTATCACTGTGCTCCTTAATCTGTATATATGAAATACATAAAATTTGTTCACCTTAAAATTTTTTAAATAAATAAATAAATAAACATTAAAAAGGAATTGAGACAATTAGTATTTCCTCTGGGAATCTATCTTTTTGTCATCAAATTCAAATTACTTGCTGTTTTGCACTGTATCTTCTGTAGTATCCTGAACCTTTCTCTATCATTATCTTTACTCTCTTGTATTTTCATAGTCCTTTAACACATGTGTCCCTCTTAATTGACAGAATATCAAAGAAGTTCCTATCTTTCTTTTTTAAAATTGTATTTATTTGTTTGTTTTATCTGAATGGTAGAAAGAGAGAGAGAGAGAGAGAGAGAGAGAGAGAGAGAGATTCCATTCATTGGTTCACCCTTTAATGACCCATAGTAGCAAGGACTGGGCCATACTGAAGCTGGGAGCTGTCTCCCATGTGAGTTTCAGAGATTCAACTGCTTGAGCCATCAATTGCTCCTTCCCGAGGTGCACATTAACAGAAAGTAGAGTTCACAGAGTTGGGACTTGAATCCAGGAGCACCAATAAGGAATGCAAGCACCCCAAGCAGCAGCTTAACTGCTTTAACAAATGCTCACTCATCTCTGCATCATTTTCTCTTTGGTATCTAGATATAGCACCTGAAATATAGATATCATTTTTGTTTAATATTAAAAGTTATTTTTTAAAATTTATTTGTGGGGATGAGGGGGAGTATGAGAGCATTCACATCTGCTGGTTCACTCTCCAAATGCTGAAACAGAATTGTGTCAAAGGCAGGAGCCCAGAACCTAAGTGCCTGAGGCATCATCACTTCCGGGATCTGAATTTGCAGGAAACGAGTCAGGAGTCAAACCTAGATGCTCTAACATGGGCTGCAAGTATCTTAACTGGCATCCTAACCTTTCTGCTAAGTGCTCACTCCAAAAAAGAACTATTTTTCATCACTAAATGACTAGCTATTTATGTATATTTGGTAAATTCCATGGTATTTGGGGAAAAAAGGACGTTTTAAAAATTGTCTTTATAGAAAATTAGGGAAATAATCACTAACTTTTCTCTACCAAAAGTAGTTCTGAATTTTGATGGTTTTTCAGATTTTATATTCATTTTATTTTGTGCCCTGAATATTAAGTATTTCTAATTTATGTTTTTTGAATAACTCTTCCTAACACATATGTTTTTTGATAGATAAAGTATAAAATATTTGGAATGTTATATTTATAAAGATACTTGAAAATTAACAACAAAAAATTCCTAGGCTACTTTTTATGACTAGCATAGCATTTTACACATGCAAACTCAAGATCTAATTTAAATATTTTTGGCACATTCCAAAATCTTTGCTAGAACCACTTTGTCCTGAATAAATTGTAAAAAAACTAAATTTAGAAGTATTTCTTTTTTAAAAAAAGATTTAGTAATTTATTTGAAAGTCAGAGCTGCACAGAGAGAGGAGAGGCAGAGAGAGAGAGAGGTCTTCCATCCAATGGCTCACTCCCCAACTGGCCACAACGGCCAGAGCTGCACCCATCTGAAGCCAGCTTCCTCTGAGTCTTCCCTCGCAGATGCAGGGGACCCAGGAACTTGGACCATCTTCTACTGCTTTCCCGGGCCATAGCAGAGAGCTGGATCAGAAATGGAACAGCCTGGACTTGAACCAGTGTCCATATGGAATGCCAGCACTGCAGGGAGTAGCTTTACCCCCTAAGCCACAGCGCCGGCCTCAGAATTATTTCTGCTACAAATTTCACACAATTCAACACATTTTAAATGCTTATTTATTTATTTTCATCTATGAGAGTGAGAGAGAAGAGAGAGAGAGAATCTTCTATCCGATGGCTCATACCCGAAATGCCCGAAATAGCCATGACTGGGTCAGGTTGAAGCCAGGAGCCTAGAACTCCATCTGGGCTCCCATCCACATGGTACCAGCAACCTATACACTTCAGCCATCATGCCTATCAGGTGTATATTAGTAGAAAACTGGGTAGGAAATATAGTAGCCAGAATTGAACAGGCACTCCGATTTGTGTTGAGGGCATCCCAAGCTGTGGTTAGCCTGCTGCACCACAACATCTCTCTCCTCAACAGAATTTTTATCTGAATCAGAGTACCAGAAACCACTGAATATTATCCTCCAAAGCTTACTAGGATGGAATCCAGAATAAATAAGATCAAATGACTTGGAATCTTTTGAATGGGAGTGAATTTTACTTACTATTTAAATCTTAAGTAGCATAGTTTATACATATATTTATATGTCTCATGCATATAAAATGGTACATTATTCTGGAGTGCAAGATTTTTCTAGTTAATTTGTTGCCAATACTCTTTTATTAATCAAATAATGAATTTCTTTACATGGCTGTGTTGTACCCACATACACCTCATTCTGCAATGTTGATAGATAATTATCTTTTGAGAATTTTTATGAATATATTTACTCACACCTTTTTACAATATTTCTATGATTATTATTTTCTATGGTTTTTACTATCTTATGTACATAACCACATCTTTAACCTCTGTAGTAGGAGTTTAGGTGTATGTACATACTATGGCATGTGAAAGTATATCATGTGGAATGTGCATTTTCATGAATAGTTATATAGTTGTATTTCTTTTTAGTGCAGTAAAAGAAAGATGGGAAAAGGCTGTAATGAGGCGCACTCTAATGACTCCAAGAAACAGCTACTAAAATTTTCATGGTTTGAGCTTTTCAATAACAATGATTTTTTGCCTTTACTTACTTTTAACACCTGGTTTAAGAAAAAGTCTAAAAGCCGTATCTGTTGTGGATGTCTTTGTGCAGCACACCTGACGTATCTTGGCATAAAATGCAAAACAGCCACTTAAGATTAGCTGCCTTGTCCAAAGTAGCATTTTCAGTGCCAAAATTGTACTCTGGAAAAAACCTGTTAGCATTCTGGGAAATGCAAAAAATTAAAACAAAAGGAAAAGGAAGGCAAAAAGCCAAGACGAGTTTTGTTTTTTACACAACTGAGTTTATATTGTATTGCTATCCTCTTTCTAGGTTGAAACTTGAGAATCGTATACATTTCAGTGTTAATTTGATTTATAATTCACTTTTTGTAGAGGTGACAAAAGGCATTATGTATGAATATCCAAAAAGATTATTCTGGAATCACTTGAAAATAGCCAACATTGCGAATTGCTAAAAGTGATGAATGTGTGACTCTGGACACAATTAGAGTTTGTGAAATCAACCATACAATTGTTCAGATGTTTGAACATATGTTTGAAAGCCCAAAGCATACTAATATAGAATTGTTCCCTATTGAAAAAGCAATGTTTCCCTCATTTTAAACTCATTTGTATTATTAAAAAGATGTAATCCACATATATCAGATTAATTTACATTCAGATCATTTGAAATACTGTCTTTTTAAAATGCCCTCTAATTTTTTACTATTTATATTTTTTAAAAAAATTAGCATTACATGCCAGCTGTTCATAAATCTTTGTGTTGGGGGATGTATGTCTATTTTTTAAAGATAAGTTAGACACCTTGGTGCTAATTGTGACCCTCACCTAACTCTACTCACATACATGGGGATTTTCATCACATTGAATAAATGTAATCATTTTCCAAAGTAAAACTTACCCAGTTGTAGCTATATCATGTAGACCCATTGTCTACATTGACCCATACTGTTTCACATCAAGCTACTATATTGTTTGAAATAACTTCTACTTGAGGAGCTTTCCTTGTCTCTGCTTCTGCACTTTCCTTTAACTTGAATGCAGAGACTCAGCTGAGCATAGCATGACCTAGCCAAATCTGTTCTTATTAACTCTTCCAAAATTTATGACACTTTCAAACTTCAGCATGGACAACTTCCCAATGCAAATATGATCTAAAAATCACATTTCACAAAAATAATTCTTCTATAAATGGTTGTCATGGGCCAAGTGATATAAATCATCCATACTTTAGGAAAGAAAATAATTCCAGGTCCAGCTATACCTGATTACTTTCTTTTTTATTTTATTTATTAACTTTTATTTAATAAATATAAATTTCCAAAGTAGAGCTTTTGGATTACAGTGGCTTCCCCCCCTATAACTTCCCTCCCACCCACAACCCTCTCATCTCCCGTTCCCTCTCCCATTCCATTCACATCAAGATACATTTTCAATTATCTTTATATTCAGAAGATCAATTTAATATATATTAAGTAAAGATTTTAACAGTTTGCACCCACACAGAAACACAAAGTGTAAAGTACTGTTTGAGTACTAGTTATAGCATTAATTTACATTGTACAACACATTAAGGACAGAGATCCTACATGGGGAGTAAGTGCACAGTGACTCCTGTTGTTGACTTAACAATTGACACTCTTGTTTATGGCATCAGTAATCAATCTTGGCTCTTGTCATGGGGTGCCAGGTTATGATAGCCTTTTGAGTTCGCCAGCTCTGATCTTATTTAGACAAGGCCATAGTCAAAGTGGAAGTTCTTTCCTCCCTTCAGAGAAAGGTAACTCCTTCTTTAATGGCCCATTCTTTTCACTGGGATCTCGCTCACAGAGATCTTTCCTTTAGTTTTTGTTTGTTTGTTTGTTTGTTTTCCAGAGTGTCTTGGCTTTCCATGCCTAAAATACTCTCATGGGCTCTTCAGCCAGATTTGAATGCCTTAAGGGCTGATTCTGAGGCCAGAGTGCTGTTTAGGACATCTGCCATTCTATGAGTCTGCTGTGTATCCTGCTTCCCATGTTGGATCATTCTCTCCTTTTTAATTCTATCAGTTAGTATTAGCAGACACTAGTCTTGTTTACGTGATCCCTTTGACTCTTAATCCTATCATTATGATCAATTATGAACTGAAATTGATTACTTTCTAAGAATGTCAGTTTATGGTCATTTCTTATCCTTTACATTCAATTTTTATACTGATTAGATCATCTGATGTCTAAAATTATCCTGTTGCTGTCTCCCCAAAGATGAATGCTACCTTACTTGTGGTGTGTGCAAGCATAAGCTACTTTCTAATACAATGCATTGATATACACATGGGCTAAATGGGTCTGAATAGAGGTCCATGACCTTCCAATAAACACACCCTGGCGAGATACATTTCAGTAATCTGTCCATTAGTGCTCTTAGGAAAAAAAATTTCTACCTGATATAAATGCAGAATATTATTAGAGCATTAGCAAAAATCTAAAATATAGGGTTTACATGTAGAATACAAGATTCTGGCCAGCACCATGGCTCACTAGACTAATCCTCCGACTGCGGCGCCAGCACCCCAACTCCTAGTTCTGGTCAGGGTGCTGGATTCTGTCCCAGTTGCTCCTCTTCCAGTCCAGCTCTCTGTTGTGGCCCGGGAGTGCAGTGGAGGATGGCCCAGGTCCTTGGGCCCTGCACCTGCATGGGAGACCAGGAGGAAGCACCTGGATCCTGGCTTTGGATTGGTGCAGTGCTGACCTTAGCGCTAGGGGGGTGAACCAATGGAAGAAAGACCTTTCTCTCTGTCTCTCTCTCTCTCACTGTCCAACTCTGCCTGTAAAAGAAAAAAAAAAAAGAATACAAGATTCCCAGTAAGGTTTAAATTTCAGAAAACCAGTGAATACCATCTTCATGTATCTCACAAATATTGGCATAAGATATATTCTAAAGGAATAATTTTTTAATCTGTCACTAAAGTCTGAATGGGTATCCTATATTTTATTTGATGTATCTGCCCACCCTGCAATCATTTTAAGGAGTCTTGCCTTAAAAGCTTAGTTTATTAATGGAACTTTGGAAATGGTTTAAGACAGAGGTCAGCAATACTTTCTATAGAGGGACATATAGTAAATATTTTAGGCTTGGTGGGCTATATAAAGTCCCTTTCTCATATATTTTTCTCTCTCTCTTTAAAAATAAAAGTCCTTTTTAATTTTTTAGAATATATAAAGGGAACAAATTTCATGTATTTCATATATATATTCTTAAGAACCTGTGATAGTTCCCACCTTACCCCCTCACTCCCTCCCTTATTCCTACAATCCCTCCACCTTCCTTTGTTATTTTTCTTTTAATTTTTATAATGAAACACTTTCAATTCATTTCATAATCACAAGCTTAAAGATGTGAAACTCATAACTTGCAAATCATACAAAAGCAGTTTGAAGGCTGGATTTGGCCCAGGAGTCCTGGTTTTCTCACTCCTTATTTGTATATTACCTCTCACTATTCATATGAAATGTTAATGCTTTATTAAAATCATGAATTGGCATTTATATGATTATTTCCTTGATCCTTAAAATTTTAGATTACATGAGTTGTTAAGAAAAAGTTGGTTCCAGGGGCTGCTGTTGTGGCGCAGTATGCCACCATCTGCAATGCCAGCATCCCATTTAGGTGCTGGTTCCTGTACCAGCTGCTCCACTTTCAATCCAGCTCCTTTCTAATGTACCTGGGAAAGCAGTGGAAAATGGCCTCAGTCCTTGGGTCCTGCACCCATATGGGAGACCTGGAAGAAGCTCCTGGCTCCTACCTTCAGCCTGGCCCAGCCCTGGGCAGGGTACATATGAGATGCCAGCATTAGAGGCCATGGCTTAACCCACTGAACCACAAAAGCCAGCCCTTTTGTCTTCACATTTGAAAATGTTCTATCTGAAGAAAGTATTGGAATGAAAATGACATGACATTTCCTTACTGATCTCATAACACTAAATTAATCATTAATTTATCCAACACTATAGATAGGTAGAGTATTATTAATGTGTGTATATATATATGTGTGTTTGTGTGTGTGTATTTCAACATATCTAGAGTCTTCCTTAATAAAAAATTATATTTTGATTAATTTCTTATTTTTTTCTTCTACAAATTTTCTATTTTTGTACTAAATTATTGTATTCATGATTACATAGTTTGTCATACATCTGCTATCACTAACTTTTTTTTAAAGATTTATTTATGTATTTGAAAGAGTTACAGAGAGGCAGAGGCAGAGAGTGAGGGGGAGAGAGAGGTCTTCCATCTGCTAGTTCACTCCCTAGATGGCCACAATGGCTGGAGCTGCACTGATCCAAAGCCAGGAACCAGGAACTTTTTCCAAGTCTCCCATATGGGTGCAGTGTCCCAAGGACTTGGGCCAACTTCTACTGCTTTCCCAGGCCATAGCAGAGAGCTAGATTGGAAGTGGAGCAGCTGGGATTTGAACTGGCCACCTGTGTGGGATGCCGGCACTGCAGGTAGTAGCTTTAAGGGCTATGCCACAGTGCTGGCTCCCATCAATAACTTTTAAAAGTCTGAACTAATAATGAAAGTCAACAGAGTGCCTTCCCCTAGCAGGTTCACACCTCCCTTAGGATGTACCCCATGTAAAGAGATAGATAGGTCTGGGCCTCTTAACTTACAAGGCCTAAAGCCCACCAGATTATTATCAAGCCCCTTCTGTCAGGTTCTATTTGCCTCTCAATCAGAAAACTTAATTGTAGCTTAGACAGCACCTTTCTTAGCTCCTCTAATAATGACTCTGTCCTTTGTTCTAGACCCTGTCTAGCGCACTTGGGCCTCATTCCTTCGTAATCATAACCTCTACTCTACCACCAATGGCTCTACTCCCAACCTGTGTGTACTGATGGTCCTCTCCCCCACTTAATGCTGTATAATTGTTCAGACCTGGTTAATGCCACTCTTAGGATCATTGGTTACTATCCTCACCCTGTCTTTTATGACCTTGTCTAAATATGATCAGAGGTGGCGAACTTGGAAGCCTTCCATAGCCTTGGCAACTTATGACAACAGCCTAGGATGGTTACTGGCGCCATAAACTAGAGTGTCAATTTGTTGGGTCAACAACAGGAGCCACTGTGCACTTGCTCCTCATGTGGGATCTCTGTCCTTAATGTGCTGTACATTTTGATTTAATGCTATAACTAGTACTCCAACAGTATGTTTCACTTTGTGTTTCTATGTGGGTGCAAACTGTTGAAATCTTTACTTAATGTATACTAAATTGATCTTCTGTATATAAAGAGAATTGAAAATGAATATTGATGTGAATGGAAGGGGAGAGGGAGCGGGAGAGGGGAGGGTTGCGGGTGGGAGGGAAGTTATGGGAGGGGGAAGCCATTGTAATCCATAAGCCCATAAGCTGTACATTGGAAATTTATATTCATTAAATAAAAGTTTAAAAAAAGCCGTGGCTCAACAGGCTAATCCTCCGCCTTGCGGCGCCGGCACACCGGGTTCTAGTCCCGGTCGGGGCACCGATCCTGTCCCGGTTGCCCCTCTTCCAGGCCAGCTCTCTGCTGTGGCCAGGGAGTGCAGTGGAGGATGGCCCAAGTGCTTGGGCCCTGCACCCCATGGGAGACCAGGATAAGCACCTGGCTCCTGCCATCGGAACAGCGAGATGCGCCGGCCACAGCGCGCCTACCGCGGCGGCCATTGAAGGGTGAACCAACGGCAAAAGGAAGACCTTTCTCTCTGTCTCTCTCTCACTGTCCACTCTGCCTGTCAAAAAAAAAAAAAAAAAAAGAGAAAAAAAAAGAAAAAAAAAGAAAAAAAAAAGAAAGAAAAAGTAAAAAAAAAAAGTCTGAACTAATCAGTATATTGGATATATCTTTCTTCTGTAATTACATACTTTTGGTTTTTTTGTATGTCAGAGTATTTGAAATTCCATAGTGGCAATTCAACTCTAAATAATATTTCATTTACCTCAGGCTATATTTTTGAGGGGTAATAAGCAATATTTTATATATAATCATATTCTATATACAATATTATATTTTATATGTAGTTTTATAAATGATTTTATATATCTTATATTTAAATATATTAAATTATAAAATATTTTAAATATATTGAGAGATATATAAATTAATTTAGACTAATTTAGTTTAGAAGGACCTCATCTAAGGTGAAGATAGGATGGCTATTATCCCTATGTGGATAAAAATAGGCTTTATCAAATTGAACGATTGAGACATGGAAAGCATAGGTAAATTTGATCTTTCCTGTTAGTGTCTTTTTGAGAAATGACATTAGACATTGTTTGAAGTTATAGGGAATTTTATTAACCAATGGGAAAGTTGTCTTCCTATTAACTATGTTTTGATCTTTCTCCATTTGGTATTGTTCTATCCTTAACATATTCTACGTTTAACATTTTTTTTTTTTTCAAAAAACAGAAGTGCAGGTATCATATATAGAACCTGGGTATAAAATACAATATCAATGTGTAATTTAGTAATTTGGGCTGTTTTTTATATTTGCTATCTTGGACTGATTTGTGTCTTGCTACGTAAAAAAAATGCAACAACTCACAGTGAGTGCTTCAGAACATGGTCTGTATTTGTAAGAAAGGCCTTTGTAGAAATGAATTCAGTTAAAACAAGGCCATTTGGATTAAGCTTTTCCTTTTTAAAATTATTTTATTTTAAACATTTTATCAGTATGTAATAGTCACACATCTTTATGGGGTACAATGCTATATCTCAGCACATAAACCAATCATAGGAACCAACTAGCCTTTCTATTTCCTTATCTTTTCTTTATTTTTGCAAACTGCCGGCTCCCCTCTTTCAGTTCCTCACCTATAGTATAGGCAGTTTATTGTGAAAGATGGTCACCTCACTGTGCTGTGGATCACTAAAACTTGTTACTCCTGTCTGTGTTTTTGTAGCTATAATCCAACTTACTTCTACTCCCTTCTTCCCACCTTTCCCAGTCTCTAATATTCACTATTCTAAATTGAGGTAAATTTCCACATATGAAAGACAACATGTGGTGTTTGTCATTCTTTGTCTTAATTATTTCACTGTATGTAATGTTGTCCAGGTCCATGGAGTGATCAAAATGTCATTATTTTATGATTAGTAATATTCCATTGTGTATACATACCACATTTTCTTTATCCATTCATTGACTCATGGACAACTATGTTGAGTTCATTATCTTTGCTATTGTGAACAGTGCAGAAATAAACATAAGAATACAGGTATCTTTTTCATACACCAATTTCATTTCTTCTGGCTATATTCCCATAAGTGGGATACATAGGTCAAATAGTAGATACATTTTACTTTTTGAGGAATCTTCACAATGCGTTCCATATGGCTATACTGATTTTTATTCCCACCAACATGTCTTAGGATTCCCTTTTCTTGTCATCATCACCAGGATTTGTTATTTTTTTGTCTTCTTGATAATAACCCATCTAACTGGAGTGGGATGATATCTCGTGGTAGTTTTGATTTGCATTTCCCTGATGTCTAGTGACAATTAGAAATGTTTCATGAGTTTCTTGGCCATTTGCACTTTTTCTTCTGAGAATGTCTATTCAGATCCTTTGCCTATTTTGTAACTGGCTTGGTCATTATTTTGTTGTTGATTTTTTGAGTTTGTTATCTATTCTAGATATTAGCCCTTTGTCAGAGGAATAGTTTGCAAATGTTATCTCCAATTCCAACAGATGTGTCTTCACACTGTAGATTGTTCCCTTTGTTGTGCAGGAACTTCTTAGATTTACATAATCTCATCTGTTTTTTGGTCTGTGCTTTTAGAGTCTTATCTAAAATGTCTTTGCCTCTACCAATGTCATGAAATGTTGCCCCTGTGTTTTTTCTTTTTTTTTTTTTTTTTTAGTTTCACTCATTATAGTTAGATCTTTGATCCATTTTTTATTGCGCATATAGTGGGCCTTCATCCAATCTTGCTGGTGTCCCTATAAAAAAGGAACCTTTGAATATGACACTCTGCATGGATTTGCACTCACAGCAAGATTATTTCAGAACACAGCAATACAGCAGACATTTGAAAGCCAGAGAGGGTGGTTTCAGGAGAAGTCAAACCTGCCAAAATACCTTGGTCTTAAACTGCTATGCTCCAAAAAAAGAAAATATAAATCCTTTAGTTAAACCACTTTGTTTATGCATGATATTTTGTTGTGGCATACCTAGAAAATTGATGTATCTATCATTCATTTTTTGAAAATGCTTTTGTAATTAAGGTATCTTTTAAAAATATTCTGGCATATAAAAAAGTAAAAAAAAAACAAAACTACAATTACTAAACAACTTCTTAAGGTTTAGCTGTTATGCCCAGTTCAGTTGTCCCCAAAGACCACCAAGGAGCCGATACTGCTGTAAAGCACACAAGAGTTTCATTGCAGGTCCGGGCCTGGACTGTCAATCAACACTGATGCAGCGGGTCTGAACTGAGAGCCCCGACCCTTCAGTGAACAGGGTTTTTATAGGGTTTTCAGAGACATTCTATACATCATGGTACCATTTAGCAAATCATCTCTTCCCATGGGAAATTCAAAAGACATCTCTTAGAATCGATTAGTGCATCCAGTGGTGGGAACGGACCTACTAAAGGTGGTTGGATGGCTTTGGGTTTGATGCCTTTTGAATTGATTGGCCAAAGCATAAGGTCCGAGCTGCTGGGGTGTACGTGCCGAACTGCAGGGTCTCAGGTAGCTATCAATCACCTTATCTGCCCTGAGAAGACACCAGGAACTCTAGGTATTTCTCTGTTATCTGCTAATCGGCTATTGCTAGGAGAGTTTATCACAAGGGGAGTTCATTTATTTACTTTTAGGAGCTTCTGGCTTAGGGTTCAGGGCCTGGTCAGGCCCAAGTTACAAGATGGAGGCCTAATTTAAAATAGTTACACCTTGCTCCAGGCTCAGATCTCACATAGCACTTGTATTAAATGAGTTATGATCGACACATCAGGAACATAAAAATCTGGAGTTAGGAAAAGGTAATCAAAACACCAAGACATAGAAAATTAAGAAAGTATCAAACAGGCAAAAAACTAGAATGAAAAAGCATCATGGAACTCAAAGGAAACAGATTGAACATCCGTGATAATTCAATGATATGATTGAAGGATTAAAAAAAATTAGTGGTCAAGAAAAGAAAACCAGGTTTTCCATCAAATAATAGAGCTACAACAACAATATCAGAGATGGTTTAAAAAGAAACTGACGTATTCAGAGGGTATGCAGAAAGAAAGAACTAGGGCAGAAGTTTAAAGGAAAAGGAGACTGCAGCAAAAAGTTTTCAATTTGAGAACAAAAGCTGTAGTTCTTAAAAGATTAAGTGAAGAAGCCAATCAGAGAAAAAGAATTTATAAGGCAAAGAAAGGAAGCATTGAAGAAATGAGATCCTGAAAAAATACTAAAGAAAATTGAATGGAGACAAGAGTAGGAAGTCTGGTAGCAGAATATGAAATGGAGAAAAAAACAAAATAATATTTAAGATTGCACAAGTTCATTCATCAAATGTATGAATATCCAATAGAGAATTGTATCTTAAATTATTATATGGAAAATTCAATATATGGTTAGAGGCAACAATGAGAAAATATTTCAGTTCTCAGAATCTCAAGAAGAGAAGAGGACTAATAAGAAAGATGAAGGAAAGACATTTGCAGAAATGATCAGTACAATATCACATTTATTATGCTCTGTTTGAAATGTAAACATTGTGTTATTTATAAGCATATGTGTATCTAGAAAAAAGTGTGTATTTAAAAAATGATGAAATTACATATTGAACTGCTGAACTGTCAATCTCAGAACTGTCAATCTCATTTATAATAGAAAATTTTAGATATATTACCATAGTGAGTGAGTGACTTTTAAAGTCAAAATTGATATAGTAGTTGTTAAGCACAATTTTATCTACTAGGTATTTACATGATTTGCTGGTTCATTATTTTTAGAGTAAAATATTCCCCTAAAGTTGAAATGTCAACAGAAAATAGATACAGTGAAATGAAGGAACAATACGATAATAAAAGAAAATGAAGACTCTTAACGGGGCTACCCATTTCTCTGCAAGATGACATTAGTATCTATTGATCAATGTAGTGATGCTTCCACCTATTGAAAAACATTTATTGAATGTTTAATATGAGCAACCCACATTGGAATGTGTACATCAAATGATAAGCAGAAGCTTTTCTAATTGTGATGCAATTTATAACACTTTTTTTTTCTAATGTTCCTCTCTCTCCTCCCATAATTATGGCCACAAATGCAACATCTCAACTAAATTAAAAAATACTTATATTCAAAATTTCATTAACTCACATTAAGAGAACTTAAGTACAAGCGTACTTAAAACTGAAAGTGTTATCACACACCATAATCACTGCTTTTAGATTTACTCTTATACCTACTTTTCCATCTTCTTTTGTAATTTTGAACTTAAATTTATCTCAAGTTATCTGGGTTGTAAGCCAATTTTAAATGGTCATTTAAATTCACTATAATACGATCTTTTTTTGCTCCTTTTCTGTGGCTAAGTCTCCCAGAGGATATCCAAGGGAAATCTGATATTGTAATGAATTACAGAAGAGATTCCACAGACAGTTTGGGTTTGTGTACTGACATTTACTGCCTCTAAAGTATAATGTGCTCTTTTAACTGTGTAATAATGTAATAAAATACATATTTAATATTCTACAAATGGTTTCAAGAGCATCCAAAATGCATAAATGACTTTAATAGGTTGCATAATGTTGCAATCAACAGCGGAAGAAATCAGACAGAAAAGTCTCCAACTGTCAACACTGGCCACACAATCCTTCACAAGGCTGCAGAGTGTTGCCACAAGAGGGAGGACTGTGTGGCCCACAAGAACGATCATGATGAAGTGAGGTCAGCCTCCTTCAGATCATCCGGTGAGCCAGTTGATGAGAAATCATTGTGACAATAGGTATTTACCCCACAGTACTTGGCTCTCGTAGGATTTTATATGATAAGGATGACAGGAAAATGTCAAGATATCCACATGCTTTCGTTAGCTATAAAAACAACATTTGAATGGGTGCTGGGTTCTAGTCTCAGTTGTTCCTCTTCCAGTCCAGCTTTCTGCTGTGGCCCGGGAAGGCAGTGGAGGATGGCCCAAGTTCTTGGGCCCCTGCACCTGCATGGGAGACTGGTAGGAAACACCTGGCTCTTGGCTTCAGATTGGCATAGCTCGGCCGTAGCGGCCATTTGGGGGGTGAACCAACGGAAGGAAGACCTTTCTCTCTGTCTCTCTCTCACTGTCTAACTCTGTCAAATAAAAAATAAAAATAAAAAATAAAAAAAAAAACATTTGAAAGTTGACATAAGCCTGACATATGAAGAAAACTTTGATGAATTCTGCCTGTTTTCCAGAAATCTATTGTCTTTGCTTTGCTTTTTCATGTCTTTAACTCCCCAACTTCATGGTCTCCTGCAGATAATCAGTGTTGAGGTGACTAATTATGTGTTATTGCATAACTTCTCCCTTTGCTAACCAGATACTATCAGTGACACTAACTATATTTAATAGTAATATGTATCAAGAAATATTGTTCAAATATGCATTGTGAAAGTCTTGTATAATTGGAATCTGACAGTCAATACAGTATAAGATAGTACATTGTCATGATGTGAAATATTAACTAGCTATCATAATTGCCCACTCATTCATCATTGCTTGGTACATGACTATCATGACCAATCAGGAACCCATCTTTGAGTGTTGTGAACTTTCATTATGAAATTCAGATATGAAATTAATGAAAAAAATTATGAAGTTTCAAATATGACAAAAGTCACAAAATTCTGTAAGGTCAGTTTATGTTCTTAAAAGCCATTGTCCAAAAATAACCTAGTAAATTTAAACGCTATAACGATCAATTGAAATCATATCACTAAAAATTGGTTTTATGACAAGGGTGTCACTCTGAAAGAAAATTATTTGACTAACAAAATATTAGGAGAGGACTTTGGGAAAGCTAATTAAAACTTCAAGTATTATTTCTTTTTCATAAAAATGCTCTTAGAGTGATGGTGTTGTGGCACAACAGGTTGAGCACCTGTCCGCAATGCCAGTGCTTCATAAGAGCCCCAATTCAAGTCCCAGCTGCTCCACTTGCAATCCAGTTCCCTGTTAAGCACCTGGGAAAGTAGCAGAAGATGATCTAGGTACTTGAGCCTCTTTCACTCATGTGGGAGACCCAGATGGGATTCCTGGCTACAGTCTTCATCTTGACCCAACCCCAACCTTTGTAGCCATTTGGGGAAGGAATGTCCAGCAGATGGACAATCTCTCTCTGTCTTTCAATCTCTGCCTCTCTCTCTGTAACTCTGCCTTTCAAGTAAATAAACATTTGAAAAAAAAATGCTCCTTGAACAAAATGTGTAAAATCAAATATATTATGAACACTAATAATGTATTTTTAGATTTTGAGAAGAATCATATCAATAATTAGTGTATAGTTATAATTTTAAAAGTCTATATACTAGATGTGATAAAATAAGCCAATGTTTATAATTTTATTCAAGTAAATAAATTATCAAATAGTATCATTTTTTTCCTTTCTAAAAGTGGATATCATTAAATGAATATTTGAGGGAAATGTACACCAACAATTCCCTCAAAATCAATATCTAGGTGCATACAAGTTAATCCATAAGTATCAAGATTTTGAAATGTCAACTGATGAGGTCCTAATTGTGATAAATCCACTTACAGACTCTTACTAATGGTAAATAAAGAAACATCTTTCTTTTTTTTTATTAAACTTTTATTTAATGAATATAAATTTCCAAAGTACAGCTTATGGATTACAATGGCTTCCCCCCTCCCACCCGCAACCCTCCCCTTTCCTGCTCCCTCTCCCCTTCCATTCACATCAAGATTCATTTTCAATTCTCTTTATATACAGAAGATCAGTTTAGAATATATTAAGTAAAGATTTCAACAGTTTGCCCCCATATAGCAACACAAAGTGAAAAAACTACCGTTGGAGTACTAGTTATAGCATTAAATAACAGTGTACAGCACATTAAAGACAGAGATCCTGCATGATATTTTTTAAAAATTAATTAATTTTCTATGCCATTTCCAATTTAACACCAGGGTTTTTTTTTTTCCATTTCCAATTATCTTTATATACAGAAGATCGATTCAGTATATAATTAGTAAAGATTTCATCAGTTTGCACCCACACAGAAACACAAAGTGTAAAAATACTGTTTCAGTACTAGTTATGGCATCACTTCACATTAGACAACACATTAAGGACAGATCCCACATAAGATGTAAGTACACAGTGACTCCTGTTGCTGACTTAACAATTTGACACTCTTGTTTATGGCGTCAGTAATCTCCCTAGGCTCTAGTCATGAGTTGCCAAGGCTATGGAAGCCTTTAGAGTTCGCCGACTTTGATCTTATTCCGATAGGGTCATAGTCAAAGTGGAAGTTCTCTCCTCCCTTCAGAGAAAGGGACCTCCATCTTTGATGGCCCCGTTCTTTCCACTGGGATCTCACTCACAGAGATCTTTCATTTAGGTCTTCTTCTTTATTTCTTTTCCATGGTATCTTGGCTTTCCATGCCTACAGTACTCTCATGGACTCTTCAGCCAGATCCGAATGCCTTAAGGGCTGATTCTGAGGCCAGAGTGCTGTTTAGGACATCTGCCATTCTATGAGTCTGCTGTGTATCCCACTTCCCATGTTGGATCGTTCTCTCCCTTTTTGATTCTATCAGTTAGTATTAGCAGACACTCGTCTTGTTTGTGTGATCCCTTTGACTCTTAGACCTATCAGAGCCAT
Source organism: Lepus europaeus (assembly GCF_033115175.1). Classification (NCBI taxonomy): domain Eukaryota; kingdom Metazoa; phylum Chordata; class Mammalia; order Lagomorpha; family Leporidae; genus Lepus; species Lepus europaeus. Next base: position 61,484,809 of record NC_084829.1, on the reverse strand, counting down.
TGGTTGTGAACTGAAATTGATCACTTGGACTAGTGAGATGGCATTGGTACATGCCACCTTGATGGGATTGTATTGGAATCCCCTGGCACATTTCTAACTCCACCATTTGGGGCAAGTCCAATTGAGCATGTCCCAAATTGTACATCTCCTCCCTCTCTTTTTCCCACTCTTATATTTAACAGGAATCACTTAAGAAACATCTTTCTTAGTCAATCCCTTTTGTAAACTTTTGTAACCTACCTAAAATGTTGATAATAATGTGAGATTGTGACATGTTGATCATTGTTTCTATTTCTTTTGGTGCCTAGAAATCATCCCAAGGAATACTAAGATCTCCATGTACCCAGATGATTTAGAGATGGGTCAACTCTGCAATTATTTAAGAAATCAAAATAATCCTGCATAAACTATATTTCTGCATACAATTTCTATAATTATAAACAGGTTAATTAATATCTAGGTTGTTATATGTTCTGGTCAGTGAAATTTATGACCACCATGGTTCCACATAAATTGTCTTCAGGTGCCTCAAGAAAGTGCTCAAATTGAAATCTACTGATTTTTTATCAAATTGAAATCTATGGGTTCATTATCATGTCACTAGTGAAAGAACTATTTGTACCAAGAAATCTATAATGCAGTTTGTATAAAGTTAATTATGTTATAAAGATCAAAATACATTACTCAGTTATAATTTTCAACTGAAAAACATAAACAAATACCACAAATATAACCAGTCCTAATAAACAAGGTAAATGGAATAAAAGTTTTAATTAAATATATTTATGCAAATCTTTTTGGTTTCTATGGAAATAAAATATTTTTAAATGATTTTTATATAATCCTGCCTTGAATATTAATTGGAAAATGGGAACATGAAGTATGAAAAGTATTTTAAATTTTTCACTACAATTTATTGTAAGTTCAAAATAAAGAACTGTTGAAAGAATTTCAATATTTATATCAACTAGATTCCATTGTTAAACCTTAATGTACATTTTCTTATATATAAGCCACCATTAGTTTATCAATATGTCAATCCATTTCTGATGCATTTCTAAGTTGCTGATATCAGTACACTCTTTCCCTAACCAATGTAGCATTGTATATTATAGTTCAATGCTTCCTTACAAATTTTTAAAGGTAAAATTCACAAAGAGTAAAATATCCAACTTTCAAATATACTAGTAGATAAGTTTTGACAAATGTATATGTTTTTTAATGCAATCCACCATGAGATGTCAGAATGTTATCATAGAAAGTTTTCTTGTGCATGTTAAAAATTAATCCCTTTTGAGAAGGATTTGGATTAAAAATTATATACAGGGTGCTGGGTGAGGTTTACCAATTATGACAAATATATCACGTTAATGTGAGATGTTAATAATAGAGAAAACTGTGTGTTTTTATTGATTGTAACAAATATATCGTCTTATTAGAAAATGTTAGTAACAGGGGAAGCTAGAGTATGAGGTATATGGGAACTCTTTGTACTACTTCACAATTTTTGTTTTGTAAATGTAAAGCTATTCTGAAATAAAAAGGTAAAATGGACCCCTTCTTCCAAAGCTTCCAGAATCAATCACTGTTTCAAACTTCTTTTACTCCATAGATTCATTTTACTTGTTCTTGAATTTCACATAAATGAAACCATAGGAAGTATATGCAGTATTTTGTGACCTTTTTCTATCCTCATGCTTTTGAGACTCATCATGTTTTTTGCTGTATCAGTAGTTCATTACAGCTTATTCCTGAGTAATATATTTCATATGTGTTTCCTCTCCCTGTTGATGGACACCTGGGCTGCTTCTAGTATTTTGCCATCATGAAGAAAGATAGTATGATATATTGGTAAAAATTTTTTCAGAGCAATGTAGTTTCATTTCTCTTAGTAAATTCCCAAGAGTAGTATTGTTTGGACTAAGTTTATGTGTTTTAGTAGAAATTGACAAATATTCTTCCAAAGTGGTTGTGAGTGCTTTTTTTTTTTTAAATAAAAGATTTGAAAAACAATGGTTTGAAACAAAAACTGAAGTTTCAAAACATGAAAGTCTCTGAAAGAATTAGCACATCAATATATGATTGCATAAGAGACAAATCACTGTCCATGTTAACCCCTTTTGATTGTATGCTATAGTTTATTTTTTTTCCGAAAGAAACCTTTAACTTAAAAAATACAAACTTCATGCATTTCATAAATACAATTTTAGGAACATAGTGATTCTTCCTACCATATCCACCCTCCCACCGCTGTAGTTTATTTGTGTGCATTTTTGTACAATATTCAATGCTAGATATTTTATCCTGTAAAGATTAATTTTCATATATAGTCAAATTGATTTAATTCCTAATTTATTAAAAATAGCCTTGGGATTCATAGTTTGTGTTAAATACTGATGTATTTTAAGAAAAAAAGTGATACTGATCATTGTTGGCAAGATAGCTATAACTTGAAATTTGTTGATTAAAGAAGAGAATACAGGGGCAGGTGTTGTGGTGTTAAGCTGCTATTTGGGATGCTCATGTCCTGCCTAGGATCTACTCTCTCTTCTGCTTTCTGATTCAGCTTTCTAATATACCTGGGAGGCAGCAGATGATGGTACAAGGACTTGGGTTCCTGCCACTCCTGTGTGAGACCTGGACTGAGTTTTGATCTTCTGGTTTTTATGGCCCAGCCCTGACTGTTGCAGGCAATTGGGGAGTGATCCAGCATATGGAAAGTTGATCTCTCTCTCTCTCTCTCTCTCTTTTTCAAATAAATAATCTTTTTAAAGGTTTTATTTTAATTATTTGAAATAATGACTGAAAGAGGAGAGACAGAGAGTAGAAAAGGTCTTCTGTCCACTGGCTCATTCTCCAAATGGCCACAATAGTCGTGGCTCAGCCAAGCTGAAGCTAGGAGCCTAGAACCCCATCCTAGTCTACCACACAGGTGGCAGAGGTCCAAATATTTTTTTTCCAAATAAAATTACATTCTCATGATCGTGGTGAATATATGCATATTCAAGTACACACACACACATACACACCTGCACATTCTTTGTGGACCATATTTCAACCCATTTCAAACATTGTCAATCTTTTATTATCTATACTGCTTTTTTTAGTACTAGATGTTTTTTCACATTTGAATTAAGATTATTGTCAAGCTCCACATGCATTCTTCTCTGAAATACATTTTAGTTACTATTGTTGAAGTACAAAATAGTTGCTTCTTCATTTTATTTTCTAACTAATAAACAAGAAATCTTGTAGAACCTGTTAGTCTTTGATCTAACGATTGGCTGGGGTCAAGAAAAGAGAACATATCTTCTTTCCTCTTCCTCTGGCATGATTTTACAGACACTTCTGAGAAAACAGTCCAAGGCTGGGACTTTGAGGGCCAAGCTGGGTTCGTCCTCCCTTTCTGGGGAATGATCTGAGCAATCCACCCTATGAATGAAACACAGCAAAGGGAAATACATGGAGTGAACCCAGCACTAACATTGGCATCTGTCTGCTGAGACCGCTGAGGTTATATCACAATGAAATGAATCAGAAGGAGATCCAAAATCATTGGTAGTCTTGATGCACATCAAACCAAAGTTACCCTAATGTAATGTCTTATTTATTTGAAGCAATTCTTCATGCTCAGCATTTCTCTACCTTGGCACTTTTGACAGACCTAATGGGGGCTCGCCTATGCATTGTAGGATGTTTAGCAGCCTGTGCTGATTGGGTGGCACGACACAGCTCTGCAATTGTAACAGCCATAAATATCTTCAGAAATTGCCTACTGTCCCCTAGAGAACAAATCACTTTCAGTTGAGAAACACTCGTCTAAGTGAATAGTATCAGATTAGTACTCACTAGCAAAGTTGTATTTTTAAAAAAATGCCTGTTACTTTAATATTGTTATGAAGATCGCATTCAGTGGTTTTTGAATTAGAAATACTTAAACATTTTGGATTCTCCGTAGTTGGGATATTTTGTTTGTTTTGCCAAGTGTACCTTTTGGACATGTATGACATCGATTTCACAGTTTGGGAGATCTGATAGAATTTTTCAACTTAATAGGTCTACTCAGACCTCTTCTATTTCAGGTCATTAATTTTAATGGTGAAGACATTGTTATATGGCACTCTCAGGAGGCAAAGATGCATACTGATAATCCTATTCCTTGTACAGGGAAATATTATTTTCCTAGGTAGAGATATCCCATTCCTTTGAATTTAGAACCATTTAGTTTCTGAGTGTCTATTACCACTTTATTTAAAGCTCCATTAGTCCCAATGCATGGAATAATAGCTCACTATTTTGCCCCTCCTGTGATTCATTTAGAGAAGTAGAAAAGCTCACAAAATATCTAACTGGTATTTATTGACCCTCTTCCTCCCTACAATATTACAGGAATTGTTTCAAATTAAACAGGAATGGAAATGAAACAAGCCAACAAAAATAGTGTAAAACAAATGCCTATCTTTTATTTCAGATAATATTCTGGCCTTACTTGAATGCATCTTACTGTAACATGTTCTAGTCCTTTATCAACCTCTCCCTCCTACAGCTAAAGCTGTAGTCAAATGTTTGAATGATCATTAAAGAACCTCATTATCTGATTAAAATCTGAAAAACAATGACTTACATCTTTCAGATATGGGGACATTCTCTATTATGGTGAGTTCCTAAAAAGGTGCATCAATTTTGGCCCTTTCAGTTCAGCAGGGTATCTAAAAATACAATGACTAGGCCAAGAGAAGAACATCTGTATGAACAAATTATAGAGTAAGCGTTCACCAGATCTCCCTTTCAGTATTACTTCATTTTATATGTACTTCGCAGGCTGTGGGGTCTAACATTTATATAATTTGGAGGAAGGGTGGGGGTCTTAAGAAGAACAACAAAAATCACCAGTCCTAATACAGTCAGAAAGAGGTTCTTGCAAGGGGTTGGCGCTGTACACAGCAGGCTAAGGTGCTGCCTGTGATGCTGGCATCCCATATGAGCTCTGGTTCATGTCCTGGCGGCTCCACTTCTGATCCAGCTCCCTGCTGACCTGTCTGCAAAAGGAGAGGAAAAGCCCAAAGTGCTGGGAGGCCTAGGATGGAGTTCCACTTATTGCAGCCATCTGGGGGAGTTAACCAGCAGAGGGAAAATCTTCTCTCTCCCTCTCCCTTCTTCTCTAACTCTGTCTTTCAAATAAGTAAAATAAATCTTTAAAAAAAAGTTTCTTGAAGATGAGAACAATGTAATTTACTCCTCCCAGGGTCTTTCCACCATTACCAGGATCCAGCCTTTTGTCCTACCACCCTCATATCCCACACTGAAGCATCTCCCAAAATTCAGAGCCATAATATGCTCTCGGTCAGAAATCCTTCCCCGACAGATCCGAGAAAGACATAGCATAGGAGGACACACTGGAACCCTTCTTCATGGTGTTCCTTTTCTTTAGTGACCATAGTCTAGTAAATAACGCATTTTTTATTTTTTTAAATTTCTCTTCAATTATAAAAAAAAAAAAAAACTGAACAGGCGGTACAGAGTTCCCCCACAACCTCTGACTCTAGTACATAGTTTCATCTCATATTAACATTTGCATCAGTGTGGAAAATTTACTATAATTACTATACCAATACGTCTTTCATTAACTAAAATAAGTAGTTTCAATTAGGTTTCACTCTGTGTTGTACAGTTTTATAGATTTTGACAAAATGCATAATGTCATGTATCTACCATCAGAGTTTCATGCCACATAATTTACTACCAAAAAAAAAAAAAAAAAACCTCCTGAGTTTTACCTATTCATATCATCGTCATCCTTGTGAGCCCCTCGCAATCCCAGATCTTTTCTTAATGTCTCTGCAGTTAGTTTCTCCTTTTCTAGGTTGTCATATATTTGGAAATGTATAGTGTAGTAGCCTTTTCAAACTGGCTTTTCAGTTGATAGCTTGCATTAAAGTTTCCTCTATGTCTTTTTGTGACTTAATAGCTATTTTTATCGCTGAATAGTGTTTAATTATCTGAGTACATCACAGTTTGTTTACCCATTTATCTATTGAGGTACAACCTGGTTGCTTTGAGATCTGGGCAATTATGGGAAAAAGCAATCTGCAATGTACGTTCAGGTACACATTTTCCTGTGGACATAGTTTTAGAATCCTATCAGCAAATGCCTGGGAGCACAATTGCTTTATCATATAATTAAGGTTGTGTTTAGGTTAGTAAGAAAATGCCTGTCTTCCAAAGTGACAGGACTGCTTTATATTCCCACAAACAATGATTGAAAGTTCCATATCCATATCAGCATTTGGTATTGTCATTTGGGGGGATTTTAGCCATTCTAATAGGCATGAGTGGTATCTCTTGCAATTCTCCAATGATAGATGATGTAAAGTATAATTTTAAATGCCTGTTTGTCATCTGGGGTGTGTGTGTGTGTGTGTGCCCGCGTGAGTGCATCTGTATCAACCCCTCCCATTCTTTCTGTATTGCATTAGGAGGACTTCCACCAAAATGTTGAAAAGGTGTTGTAAAAGGGGACATCCATCCTTTGCTTCTGATTTTAGGAGGACAACTAGGCATAGGGTTGGTGCCTGACCCACCACCTCAGAGTCTACGAATGATCTCCTAGATGCAAGCAGGAGCTAAGGCTGAGCAACACAGAATACTTTGGAGAGAGGACAGATCAGTCCTCAGGCAGGGATCATCAACTTCTGAAATTTTTGTTAGAGAATTTTTAGATAGAAGAATAGAAAATGTGCTTATTTAAGCTTAAAAATGAAAACAAATTAAAATATGAAATTAAAATAAAATTTCCAAGTTACCAGGAGACAAAGTAAAACAGCAAGTTAGTAAAATCACCAAAAAAGTAAGAAAAGTAGTAAAAATATAGTACAAACTAGATGATGGAGGACAGTTTAATAAATAACCTTAAAAATTTTGAGTCACTGAGATAAATGTGTATGAACTGAATTTTCCCATGAAGAGTCAAAGAGCATATGAGACTTCTTGGCATTCTGAAGAAGTAAAAGTTAAAATATAGGAATGGAAAAGGGTACATGAGACACCAGTATATTATGTCAGAGTGTCGAGTGCCTCAAACCTGGCTGTGCTTCCTATTCCATTACTATTACTGTGCATCCTGGGAGGCAATAGATGATGGATCAGATAGTGAAGTCCCTGCCAGATTTGTGAGAGACCAGAATTAAGTTTCTGACTGTTGGCTTAGGCTTCAGCTTGATCCAGACCTGGCTATTGGCACTCATTTGGGGAGAGAACGAGTGGATGGAAGATCTCTCTCTCTCTCCCACTGATACAAAATGAAAATTATTTTAAAAATATGGTTATGGGCAAAGATTTGAAAGCCAGGAGGGCAAATTAATACTTAACAAGATAGAGTTTAAAATTAAAACCACAAGTAGATTTGAGTGATCCTATGTATTCTTAATATACCCAAGTATTTTTTAAGTATCATAACACCTTCTATAGTAAAAAATAAATAACAGCAACTAGCTATATACAGATAAGCCTTTTGAAATTCAAGGAAACATCAATTTCTGACATTACAGCAAAGTAAATATTATTCTCTCACCAGAAGAAAGTCAATACTGGAGAAAATAACAAAATAAGAAAAACATTTGACAATATTTCTAGGAAGTAGAAAGAAAGAAATACATAGAAGCCAAAAGCTAAATAAACTTCAAAATCCAGCGATAAACAGAACACTCAAATGTCATTCACCTTGATAGAATCTGCTCAGTCAGTGGACTTCAACTACTCAGACTGGCAGGAAGCAGTCACAGGGCAGGAGACAGAGCTCAGGACCTACTTCCAGTGGAAGGTCAAATAGGCTTTCCAATTCATGGGTAGAGCTAACATCCCAAAGCTGCAATGTCAGAGTGAGCTCGAAATCAATCATCCTTTCCCAACCCCTCATGCACAATGATAGTAAGGGAATTTTCCCGTCTCAAAACTTTGAACAGGCTGGATGAAGAAGCAAAATATTACATAAAAATTGATGACTATCTGGCAATCTTTGGTTTTAACCCAAAGGAACCTACCTAGTTGGTATGAAGGTAATGCTATGCATTTTTAGCAAATCTGTACAAGTTGGTAAGGTTCCAAGATTAAGGTGATATAAATGTGTATTTTATTTGAAAATTACTCTAAAAAAAAACAAAAATAACAACTCCAGCAGCACACTCTTAAAACAGGCAAAGCAAAGAACCACCATTAGAGAAGACAAGCAGAAACCATCAAAAGTGAAATAACATGCTGACTGACTTCAGGTACCTAATACAAGTCCAAAAAGAAAAATAAGTGTGAGTTTTTATCCTTAAAACTAGACTAAGAAAATGAGTAGGAAGCAAGAGACTATTCAAAACATCTAATTATATTTGAAGATAGGCAAAGAGATATTTTAGAAAAATGTTGATACACACACACAGAAACACAGAAACATCATAGCAATGTGCATTTGCATTATAGCACAATCACAGGATATCAAAGGCACACATACAATGAAATTCAACAAAAAGGGCTAAAAAACAAATTATCTTCAAGTGAACAAAAATGTTGAGATGCTATAATTTACAAAAGGAACAGTAGGATGAATTATGTCTTTTTTAGTGAAAAGCAAATTAAAGATTCATGACAAAAATTAAATAACTTGCCACTACTAGATTTCCACTAATGTAAAATTTAAATAATTTAATCAGACAAAGAGAAATTTCAGGTGACATTCTAATATTGACAAAAACTATTCTATAAAAAGATAGTAAAGAGGAGGGATTTTTTTTTAAAGTCCATAGAAAGTATGTATTATAAAAACCTATGTATGAATTTTTTTAAATGTTCCAAAATAAATTATTTATTTATTTATTTGAGAGGTAGAGAGACAGTTGTCGAGCTCCCATCCCTGGCTCACTCCTAAATGCCCACAATAGCGAGGGTTGGACTAGGTAGAACCTATGAATTATGAATGCTATTCAAGTGTCTCTTGGGAGTGGCAGGAACCTAATTACTTGACCCATCACTGCTGCCTCCCAGGATTTGTATTAGAAAAAAGCTGGGGCTGAATATCCAATTCGGGTACTCCCATGTGGGACATAGGAATCTTAACTGCTATCCTAAGTGCTGTGCTAAATACTTGCCCCTAAACCTACTTTTTAATTTCATTTTTCTGTGAACTTTTGAAGTACCTTTATATGAATAAATGTAACCTTATATTTAGTATGTAAACAAAAATCTCTTAATAAATAGTAAAACAGAAGTAAAACACATGAAAGTGATATAATATTGGAGAGTGATGAGAGCTGCATTGTCTTGCTGTAGATGAGTCAGGAATGCACATTAAAAGTTACAAATAGAATAGAAATGTAGTAAGATGTCCCAACTCTGGCAGCGATTTAAAGTTGTGCTACTATATAAATAGATGGAAGATATCTGTATCTGTGTCTCTGCCTTCCAAACAAAATGAAAGTAAATGTTCTAAAAAGTTAACTACTATAAAATATGTTGGCACAATTCACAAACACAGTTCCAATAACATATAACTCAGGCAATAAACCACTAAGGAAGCTGTAAAGTATTTAGAACCAATATTAAAATTTCCACATATAAAAACTTTTTTTATGCAAATAAAGCAGTAACTTCAGGAAGCTTATAGCCTTAAACACTTATATTAGGAAGGATAAAGCTTTAAAATTATACAACTAACCATTCCACTTAAGAATGTAAAAATAGGGGCCAACGTTGTGGCAGAGCAGGTAAAGCCGTCACCTGCAGAGCCTGCAACCCATATGGGCGCCGGTTCAAGTCCTGGCTGCTCCACTTCCAATCTCTGCTGTGACCTGGGAAAGCAATAAAAGCTGGCACCTGTGTGGGAGACCCAGAAGAAGTTCCTGGCTCCTGGCTTCGGATCAGCACAGCTCCGGCAGTTGTGGCCATCTGGGGAGTGAACCATCAGATGGAAGACCTCTTTCTCTCTGCCTCTCCTTCTCTCTGTATGTGACTCTGACCTTCAAATAAATAAAATAAAATCTTTTTTAAAAAAAAAACATGTAAAAATAGCAGAGAAAACTCAGATAAATTAAAAAGCAAAAATAAATATTGAAGTGTTTCTTGGCGCCGGATCCTGTCCCGGTTGCCCCTCTTCCAGGCCAGCACTCTGCTATGGCCCGGGAGTGTAGTGGAAGATAGCCCAAGTCATCCTCCACCCGCATGGGAGACCAGGAGAAGCACTTGGCTCCTGGCTTCAGATCAGCGCGATGCGCCGGCCGCAGCATGCCGGCCGCGGCGGCCATTGGAGGGTGAACCAACGGCAAAAAGGAAGACCTTTCTCTCTGTCTCTCTCTCACTGTCCACTCTGCCTGTCAAAAAAAAAAAAAAAAAGTGTTTCTTGAATTTAAAAAACAAGTTAAATATATTGGGCAAGCTATTACATTTTATTTTGAAATTATAGCAATGAGTTCTATGCAAAACAATTAAAGAGCAGGGCTGGCTCACTGTTCATAAAATAGAGCAATATATTATAAAGATGAAAATTCTTCTCCAATTGATCTATAACTTCAATTCCAATCAAAATGACTTCAGTTTTGTTTTATAAAATTTACCAAACTGATTCTAAAATTTATATGGGAGAAAAAATATTTCAACCAAGAATTAAAAAAAGAAAGAAGACAACACATTTAAAGAAGCCAAGTGAAGTAAAGGGAATTCCTGTCCCAGAAAATGAAGAATTGTTGAAAATTTTCACCAATTCATTCAATGTGGCATTGACACACTGATGCAAAAGAGAGACCAATGTAACAGACTACATAGATGATGAGCTGCCCCACATACAGAAATGATTTACTGCAAAGTGGGCATGGAAGATCAGTGGGGAAACGATGAACTGTTCAACAAATGATGCAAGGACAATTTGTTACTCATCCTGGAAAAAGTGAACTGGTAGCATTCCATCATGTTCTATGTCAAATGGAGTTCCAAGTAGATCAGAGGGTTAAATATGAAACTTTCACAGAACACATAAAAAATAAGAATATATAATAATATGTAAAAATAAATAAGAATATATTAAAATTACTCTTTGCTCTCGGGGCTAGGGAATAATTCCTTAAAAAGACACTAAAGATATTTAATAAAAGGAAAAGTAAATATGACAAAAATAAATTAAGAAATTCAGTCAACAGACACCATGAGGGGGTAGTGTTAGGCAGAACAGGATGACCACATGCCGTATAGGAGTACCTTGTTGGAGTTTCCACTACTCTGATTCCAACATCTTCCCTCTAATGCAACAGAGGGAGGCATAGGTGGAAGCTCATGTACTTGTGGCCCTGCTACTCGTGTGGGAGACCCAGATGGAGTTTCATAGTCCTGAATTTGGCCTGGCCAAGCCCTGGCTATTATGGGCATTTGGGGAGTAAAGCAGAGATTTCTCTCTCTTTCTCTTTGCCTTTCAATAAATTAAAATAAATAAACACATTTTTAAAATACTATGAAAAAAGTAGAAAGATAAATAAAAAATAGAGATATGTCAAAAAGATATATGCTAAAATAAGCACAAAGAATTAATAATAGAATTTTTTTTTCAATTTCCATAAATCAGTAAGAAAAACAACCTATGGAAAACATAGCAAAATGCTACACAGATATTTCTCAGGATTAGAAGTAAAGGCCCAGCAAATGTAAAAAAAAAATTATTATCTAGAAAAATGCACAATAAAACTAAAATGAGATACCATTTTTCACAAACTTGTTTTAAATACCAAGGCAATGGCACAATTCTGAATGGCAACTTCATAAGTCACTATGTAATGTTTAGTTATATCATCAATGCATTTATTAGACATAAATTGTTTCTTACAGGTAAGATCTTCTCCAGGACAATTTGGACTTTAATTCTCTTATATTCTGTGTTAGCACATCCTCAGGGCTTCTCTACAGAAAGAAGGGAAGAAGTTGAAGTGGGAGCCAGAAGACTCTGCTCCCAGTCTCATCTCCCACAAATAAGTGGAGGGGTTTTAGTTAAGTTCCTTAAAATCTCTCTGGGTTTTAATTCTCACTTAGGAACTTTAAGTATTTTTCACCTAGAGTTTTCAAATTGGTAGTACCTGAAATCTGAAGATAAACTGTTTGGCTTTGACAATGCCTTTGAGTGTTTCAAATATAAATATGAATACGTGAAGACTGCAGGCTCTGAGACTTCACTGTCTCCACCATTCCATACTGTGCTACATCCTCATTTCTTGATGGTTTCCTACCTGCTGCTGAAAGCGATGAGTTTGTGACCTTCTAGACAGTATCTCAATTTGCTTTCTGATGCTGAAAATATGATACAGCACACCTGTCTTAAAAACCTACTTACTTAAAATAGATAAGGCAAAGAAATGTGTTTTTTTGTGTGTGTATCTTTCACCTGTGAGGGTTTTAGCTTTATACAACTTGATTGTGCAGAGGTTGTTTGCATGAGATGCCTCACCAGCATGCTCACTCAGAACACCTGCTTACCACTTTTATAGCATCGCCTCTTTTATTATCTATCTCCACTCTAACCTCTTAGATGCACTAGAATAGAAAGTATAACTTGATGCTTGCTGATTCCCACATACTCTCTAATATGCAGGTATCAATGAATTAAACACTGGATGAATACAATATTATGTGGATGGGTGAAGATACAATTCATTATGTGTCTAACACAGAAGTCAGCAAACTTCCATAAAGGACTGGAAAGTTTAGACTTTGTGGGACATACGGCCTCTCTTGCACTTACTTAACTCTGCTAGCGTAGTGTACTAGGGATTGACTCATGAATTGTGAATACTGGCAAGTCTGAAATCCATAGGACAAATCATCAGGCTGCAAATTTAGACAAATAACTCAGTAGTCTGGGTACAGAATCTTCTATTTTCTAGACAATCTCAACTTTTGCTTTTAAAATCTTCAACTCATTGAAATTGGTTCACCCACATTAATGAAGATAACCTCATTTATTTCAGATTAGCTGATTATTATTAACCACATCTGCAAAATATCTTCACAGCAACACCTGTTTAGTGTTTGATTAAATAACTGAGTAGTACACCCTGGCAAAACAAACACATGGAAGTAACCATCATTTAGTGCAAAAGTACAGACAATATGAAAATAGCTGTGTTCCAAGAAAACATTAATAGATTTGAATTTTATATACTTCGATTTCCCCCCTAACACTCAAAGATGCAAAAACCATTCTTAGATCATTCATCTTAAGTGGGCCATACAAAAGGAGATGATGAGCCAGATTTGGTCCAATGGCCATAGTTTTCTCATTCCTGTGTGTAACATTACCCATCTCTTCTTACACTTTACATTTAAATAACTTTAAAACTCATGTTAATGACAGCAGCTCTCAAAACAGTGCTTAAAATTAACTCAAATTTTTTAAACTTTCAGAATAGGAGAGAGATATGATAAATCATAAACTGTCAGATTTTATAGCATTTTAACAATACTGGTTTATCATCACTAGAAACTGGTTACTTGTAATGTTTCTTGAGGAAAAAAGGATAGACAAGAATATCTAGTTAGATTTGTAGGTCTTTAATTCCATACAATTTCAATTAGCAGTCAAATGATTAAATATACTGGTAAAAGGAAGATAGGACACAGCTTTTCATTGATGTTCTAACTTCTTCCTTTCATATTGATTAACCCTCAGCTACATCCCTGAACAGGCACATATGCACACAGGTGCACACACACACACGCTTCAATTTTTCTATACTACACACATTTATTACTATATTCTATGTGAAGATTTTAATCAAGCATAGATAAAAAAACAGCAAGAAATATTTTTTAAGAGTGCACAGGGTTAGGCAAAAAAAAAAAAATTGGTGTCTACTATCTGTCAGTCACTTTAAATAGGTTATCTGATTCAGTCTCTAAAACATGTCAATGTATGGCATCCAGAATCAATTAATTTTAGTTTCACATAAGCAACAAATTTTTGTTTTAGTATAATATGCTCCATGAAGTATTTTGGATGCATGTATACTAAAAATGATTGGAAAATACTTGGGTTTAAAATTATCTGAAACTCATACTTATCTTGTATTTCTATTTGCTCAATCTTATTACCATAACTTAAGGAGACTTAGTAACTTTTAAACTGCTAAAACCAGTTTTCATAAACATAAGAAAAATTAAGTTTTGCTACATCATTTGTAAATAAATCTTAAATTGAATACAGAAAAATGAAATTTTAAAAACTAGTTACTTTGTATTATAAGGAGTTCATGGTAGATCAAAATAAGGACGATAAAGGAGCTAGAAGAAGTTTTTCACACATGAAGAGCTTAATGAAACAAGAAAACTGTTGCTTCTCTTCTCCAGATGAAAAAGCTAATTACGGTTGACAACTGAGTACTCATTACGTACAGTGTGTGATTATTTCTCATCTTAGTCAGCCGAGTGGGCTGAAAAGGTTCTTCATTCCCCTAAACTGTTTAGCTGGACACTTATATAAACCTCTGCCAAATCTGATAGAAAATGTCTGAGTCTTGATCATTTAATAAGTGGTTAAATACAAACCATTTATATTTCAAATGTTTTTCCATACAAATAAATCCATGAAATATTACCAGTAACTATCAAGATTTCTCCAAAATAGGTATATTCCAATTTAATCATGGTAGGTTAATAATTAAGTTGTTATTATCTTTATACTTCTTGAAATATTTTTAGCAGGTGACTTTAAGGGGATGATATTTGAGAAAGCTGAAAGGTGAAGAATTGAAATTCCTAGATACCACAGACGAGTCAGAGACAAAACACAAAGTTACAATGAAACTTCCAAAGTGATAAAGGAGGTTAAAATCATGAAGTACAAATGCAGTCTTTGATCTAATAATTAAAACTTGGGAAAAGGGAAGCTCATAAGAAGCAGGGGAAATCTCTCCACATCTAGAGGGAGTTTAGTTCTTTGATTGGTGCCTAGACCATGTTTTCTTCAAACTGGAAAGATGGGTGCAGAAATTTAGAGGGAAAAATTATTCCTTCTGTTGCCTCACTTGGTAACTCATTCTAAAGTGTCCTAACAGGAAGTGTGCATGCTCCCTAATTGGTAGCAGGATGGATAACCATGCACTACAACTAAGCACTCTGTAGAGAGTATCCCTTACAATTCGTCTTCATGAGAAATTTTATTTACTTTTACTATTTACAACTTCAAAACCTACCTTGAGATACAGGTACTTATATTTTAAAAACAGCCAAAGCTGAGCTGCTGAGCTCAAAGAGTGTTTTTTTTAATATTTATGTGTTACATTGAAATGAAATTTTTGTTGGGGATGTTTGTAGATGGAGACGTTTTTGTGAGAAATAACATGTACCCTTGACTCAGCTTCCCCAACAGTAACATCTTGCAAAATGACAGTAAAATACCATACCCAGGATATTAACACTGAGAACAACTGAAACACAAAACAGCTGCATCAACTCAAAACCCCAGGTAGCCCTTTAACAACCACAAGTACTTTTTTTTTATTTGACAGAGTGATAAACAGTGAGAGAGAGAGAGAGACAGAGAGAGAGACAGAGAGAAAGGTCTTCCTTCCATTGGTTCACTCCCCAAGTGGCGCTGCGCTGATTCAAAGCCAGGAGCCAGGCGCCTCTTCCTGGTCTCCCATGCGGGTACAGGGGCCCAAGCACCTGGGCCATCCTCCACTGCCCTCCTGGGCCACAGCAGAGAGCTGGACTGGAAGAGGAGCAACTGGGACTAGTACCCGGCGCCCATTTGGGATGCCAGCGCCGTAGGCACAGGATTAACCAAGTGAGCCACAGCACCGGCCCAATCACAGCTACTTTTGCCTGGTGTAATATATAAACCTAACAACCACTCATTTGAAGAGCCAAGATGGCTGACTAGGATACAGCCACGCTAACTTCAGCTGCTCTGGGATACAAAAAGAGCAAAGGAGAGACTATGTTTCCAGGGATCTGACTGAGAAATTTTCAGCAAGGAAGTGAAAAAAATGACAAAGACTCTGTGGATAAGAGAGGAGAAGGCAGAGACATCACTGCAGCCAGCCACACAGCACAGCCCGCTCACAGCTCTGACCTGCCATCTTACCACACCAATTGCCTCATGCTCTACTGTTTGCAACTTTAGGTAAGAGGGAATTCCATAGTCACCCATTGACTTTTACTGTAGTCTGGGGAGCTGACTGGAGTCTGAGCAACTGCCAGGGTTGGTGTTAGTAAAATGGTCCCATCTTCCTAAACACAGCATGGCTTACTAGAATTCAGGTAACCAAATGGCCTCATCGCAATCATCCAGTTTCCTTACCTCTGCAAAGCTATATAAGACCTGTTCTCCCAGCACAGGCTGTTGTTCTCTCGTGCATGGGGAGGCAGCCTGTCAGGTTTCCCCTACCCGACAATAAAACTCCTCCCTTACTCCAGTGTTTGGTGTGTTTTGTGGTGACCTTTCACCTGGAGCAGGGAAGCAGCACTGTTTTTGTTCCCTCCCCCACCCCGGCGGAGCTCCATACTGGGCAATGAAAAGTAGTGCAGTGCTCCTCTGTTCTCCGCCTACCAGCACAAGAGTCAGGGCTACTTCTGGGGCAAAGAATACATCCCCTGAGTCCTGCAATTGTGGGAATTTTGGGGCATTAGCCCCAGAGCTAGGCTCACTACTACCTGAGCAAGGGGGGATTCACCTAGGCTGCTGGGGGCTAACACCAAAAGCAGCCCATAAAAAAAAATCCACCCTGAGAGATTTGGGTAATGACCCCACTCCACCCTGCAAGACCAGGACTGCAACAATTTGTTCTAAATTTCTCAGTGCCACTGGAATCTACTGGGTGGATCTAGGGAAGAAGGTAACCACATCGCACCTCCCTGGAGTCACCCTCCAGAGCAAAATGGGCTATGTACCTAGCAGTCAGTCTGCTGGGCTGGAATAGGGTTCACTTCACATTCTAGTCCCAGGACTAGGGGTGTTGGTGTTATAAACCACTGCACCAGTTGGCCCATCCTAGCAGGTCTTGCATTGCACAGCCCTTAGAGCCACGGTAAGCAGTGCCACAAACCCTGGCGTCACTCCCACTTGCAGGTAGGACAAGGAGTCCTTTTTGCCACCTTCAGTTTCCTCCCTCTGAGAACCAATGCCTCATAAGTGATCGAGGGAGCCTCTCCCTCCACACAGGCAGCTTTCCATCCTGTTAGATGCTTTTAATGCAGGAAAGAAGGCTGTCCCTATTTACAGAGTGCCTCAAGTGACTTTCTAGTAAAGCTCTATGTCTTTCAAGTGGTGAGCTTTTAATAGCTTCAACAAAGTTCAAATTAAAGGGAAAAAAACTACTTGGAAACTGCTATCCAAAAATATCAAATAGATGATAGGTGCTGAATTATACTCTTTGCACAAAAGTTTTAAACATCTGCTCTATAAATAAATTCATTTAAATTTATTCAAATTTATTCAACATGCTTTAATCTCATTAACATAAACACAGAGGTTGCAACCTAATTCCCCCAGAAATTGTATGTTGTACTTGACCCTGCATTTTCAAACTAATTCATTACCTTCAAAAATGAGAATTTGTGCATGTGGGTGTATACATGTACATGTATGTCTATGTGCATGTTATAATACATTACATACATATATATATGGATCTATACATACACAATGTCCAAGTTTCTATTTTTTCCTGAAAAGTGAGAAAATCTATGGCCTTGGATCCACATTCACGTAGGCAGCCTTTGGTGGGACCATTAAAGTCACAGGTGGTATACAAGGGGTTGGAAGGCTCTACTTCATCGTAATAACATGCCTACCTTGCCTAACTTAATTAAGTGATCTAGCTGGCCCTCAGAAGGGTGTAAGTCTGCTTGCCTGATGGATGCTATCTAGAATCACAATGATGCTTTTTAGCTTGCTGTTGTGAGTAGAGCAACACTTGAGCCTGGGGCCAATTGTACCAAATTTTTTAACATTGTCATCTAAAATAAGGATTCTATGACCATCAACTTTCCACACGTAAGGATTAGATAAAGTGTGTACTGTGTGAATGGTGTGTGGCTTATAGCAGCTTTCCAACAGGTAGATAATGACAGTGATTATTATGAGGAGATCAATGTGATATGGACAGCAGTCACTCAAACTGTGAAGACTACAATTTTCTTTATAGAAAAGGAAAGTGAATTTCATGACAGCAGAGTCCTTTAGCGCTTAATGTCTTCAAAATGGGGTATTAAACGTTTCCTTTGATTTCAGATTTCTATGAAATAAACCTCTGAGTTTTCACATTGTCTTTAAAGCAACTTCATGGGGAAGACAGTGGCTAAATAAGGCTCAGCTGAAATTAAGTACAATTAAGTTATTCACTGGTTGAAAAGATAAAAGAAGACAGTTTAAGAATCTGCTATGAACTCCTGTGATTTTTGAGATATGATTTATGATTTATAGGGGACGTATGTATATAGGAGAATCAAATCAATATAAAATATTCTTATTAAGTGAGCGAGGTATTTCCTCTTAGATAAAGCTTTTTATTGAGAATCATAATTTCAGCCAACATATAGCAGACTGCTCTATGGTTCACAGATGGTGCCTTCTCCCTGTGTCTTCACATGGTGGAAGAGGGAGCTAGCTTTCGGGGGTTTCCTCTATCAGGGCATTAATCCCACTCATAAGGGCTTCATCCTTGTGATATGATCTCCTCCCAATCCCCACCCCCACGCCCTGATTGTCACATTAGTGATACAAATTTGGAAGAATACAAACATTCAGATGGGAATATTGCTTGTTACAGATGTTTACAAATAACCTTGTACATGAATGAAAGCTTACTGATGGATATGTCTTACCATTTTTTAAATAAACAGATTATTCTCATCATAGTCTTGAATCAGATTTGTGAAATTCGAACAAGTTGAAAAAGGCAGATTTTCCACATATTTTCAGTGTCTGAATAATTAAGCTACTCTTCTTAAAGTAGTTTCATATGCTAGCCTTCCAAAGGAGAAAAAGTATATCAGTAGTTCAAAGACACCTTTCCTGCAGAAAGGTGACTTTATATTAAAATAGAGTTCAGAGAAGTCGGAATGCTAAGTGGTTCATGGAAGAGTTCAGCCTTTGACGACTTACGGAAGAGAAATAGGAACCTTTTGCACTACCTTTCTGCTAACAACAGTGGGAAATATATTTACTTTCATTTTCATATATTTTATTCTATTTGAAAATAACTCCCACAAATTCAAGGGAGGTAAATTCTTACAGATAAACCTTATGATTTAAAAATATATCCTCATGAGAGTGTGGGGAGAGGCAACATATAAAGGAAATCAGACATTTTATTTGAAGATGTGAAATTTGGTTAACTATTGATGACTTGTCTGTTTTCAGTCCACCCAGATGAAATAATTTCATAACATGGAGGTGCAAAGGCAATGTTGCAATTTTGTTTTTTTATTTTAAAAATTTTCATTTATTTAAAAGCATTCAGAATGTCAAAATAGCTACACTTTCTTTTTTGCACTTTTAGAATACAGTTCTCTATAAGCTGAATCAGAGAACTGACAATGACAACTATCATCTCCATATATAATTAATTTTGGCTATGCACCAACAAAAATGTACTTTAAATTTCTATTCCAATATGCAACCCCCATGCTGAACCAGGCAAAGTTAGTGGCTACTGAAAATACCATCAGGACAAAGCTATCTAAAGACATTTGGTATGGTGTTAATTATAAAAAAATACACTATATAACTGAGCAACACATCTTAACAGCTTTACATTCCAATTTTGCTTTCTTTAGAAGGAGTGACTTGTGTCCAGGGATGATTAATGTATTATAGATGGGGGGGGTGGGGACTGCATGAGAACAGATTTTTAATCATTCCCCTTCTTCTTGTCCTTCCTCTTCCTCCTCTTCATCCTCTTCATCTCCCTCATCTTTCTTTTCCTTCTTTGACACTGTTTACATCCTGGAGGACTCCTTTTTTGCTGCATCAGGCCCGCCTTTGACGTTGTGTGCAGCAATATTGTTTCTGTATTTCCCTTTCAGCGCAGTGGCCTGTTCCTAAGGCTGCCTCTCATCTGCAGCAGTGTAACTCCACTTGTCTTCCACTTCTCGGCAACATCAGCAAGGTTGTTGATAGGTCAGGGTTTTCTCATTTCTTTTAGGTATGCCAGTAAAAACAAACCAACGAAATGATCAAGGGAGGGCTCTTGGGTGCATTGGAACTTCTTTTTTGTTCCCCTTTTAAGAGAGAGAGAGAGGCTTCCATTTCTCTTCCATAACTAGCCTTGTCTTCCTTTGCCCCATCTTTGAATGTTCCTTTCTCTTCAGCAGGCATTGTCTTCTGCCTCTCCAAGCACTTCTTAAAACTCTGAGAAGTTGGCAGAAGTGTCTGGGTGCTGGTTTTAGTGTTCCGCTCAGAAACTTTACACAAAGAATCCATATGACGAAAATATTTTGGCTCTGGGCATCTCAGGCTCTCCTTTGCCCAGGTGTAATCATTTTTCCTCAGAAGGGGCACAGAATTGCCCTGATCAGGAGAAAGATTGAGGGGTGGGATGTCAAGCATTTACTACCGTGGTTAAGATGCAGACTGAGGACACCCGGATCCGATCCTTACCTTGGACTCATGATTCTAACTCCCTCCTAGGGTACATGGTGGGTGCACCGGCAATGAATCAGCAGTTGAGTTCCTGTCACCCAAGTGGGAAACTTAGATTGAGTCTCTCCATCCCCAGCTTTGGTTGGGCCAGGCCATCACAGGTACTTGGGGAGTCAGCCAGATAGGAGGAGCTCTGTCAGTCTGTTTCTCAAAATTAAATATTTTTAACAGTTTTGTAATAGTAGCTTTTTGCATTCAAACAAAGAAAAGGATAGAAATTAAGTTATCCAGTGTAATTAAGGGTCTAAATCATGCTTCACAATCAAATTGCCGTACTTTTACAGCAAATTCCATTTCCTCAGATGGGGTCAGGTGATATTTATCAAGCAATACTGTCTTCCATTCTTCTTTAATTCATTTATTTATTCAAATGCAAACATTTATTGACTGAATGCATGTGCCATGCCTTGCTTAGTGCCAGAATACAGTCATAAGTGACTGTATTTTAGAATGTGCAGCCTGCTTGGCTGTGATGGAGAAGTGCACACACATGGAGCAGGGCACTGACTGAGCCAGGGATCAGATCCCAACAAAAGTTGTATTTAAGCCCAAATCCAAAGAACACCTAAGAGGCAGCCAACCCATGGGGAAGAGGAACAGAGGTGTGGGAAAGAAGGCAGGCATGGAAAAGACTGTGCCAGTCAAAGTCAGTGGCACAGCCAGTGTGAAATCTTGGGAGCAGAGAAAATGAAAAGCAGTGAATTCAGAATATAAGGAATTTAGGGTGGAAAAGCTGAAGCTGAAGAAAATGGCCACGGGCACTGTGGAGGAGCTTGTCTTTGCCCTGAAGCTTTGATGCATTAAGGATAACATGATCAGCAATGGGCATGGGCAGCAGAGTTAACAAAAAAAAATTTTCCCTTTTGTTTCCGTTAAAACAAGCAAAATAATGGCATATCTATATGCTGATGGGAATGGCACTGTAGAAACAAAATCTAAGAAAATGAAGACAATGGAGGAATGATGTCTTTGAGTGGGTTGGCGAAATGAACTCTATTGTCCCTCCCAATGTGTTGGTCTGAGAGAGAGGAACATGAATTCTCCATCCATGGCAGTCTGTGGTGTGGGTCATGAGAATTCTCAGAGCTATTTTTTTTAATTCAAGGAAAAAGAAAGTGATAAGCTACCACTTGTGACACCAGCATCCCATAGGAGTACCCATTCAAGTCCTAGCTGTTCCACTTCTGATCCAGCTCCCAGCTAATCCTCCTGAGAAGGCAGCAGAAGGTGGCCAAGTGCATGAGTCCTGTTACCATGTGGGAGACCTGGATGGAGTTCCAGGTTCTCTGCTTTGGCCTAGCCCAGCCCGAGCCATTGCCATTATTTGGGAGAGTGAAGGGGTGTCTCTCTGAATCTCTCTCTCTCATACTACCTTTCAAATAAATCTTTAAAAATGAAAAAAAAAGGCATATAGTGGGAATGAATAGATAGGAAAACAACATGATATTAGGGGTTGTTATATGTGATTATGTCACATAGAAATAAAAATTTTAAAAGTAAGTTCAATAAAAACAAAATTGCTTTATGCCTAAAGCACACAGATAAAATTAAAAATACTTCGATAAGCAAATTGTTTATTTTGTACTATAATTCTGCATGGTTCTTCATTAAAATTTAGTGTATCAATGAGAATGGATATTTAATACTTAAGGAAATGGTAAGTCTTCTCCAATCAGACAGAGATTAAGAGGTTGAATGACATGTATAAATGCAGCCAAAAAATGGTAATGTGCAGGAAAAAATTAAATTCTGACAGATAGCTAAAGTCAGAAATCCTTTGGCCTTTTCACCTAATTGAGAATATTGTTAACAAAAATGGATTGTTTGTGAAAGCTGTGACCTATTTAGTAGTTAATTTTCTAACCCTTAGAAAATCTGTCATTTAAAGTAAGTTGCCTATTACAACCTTTGCAGAAGTGACAAGTAATTGCATTTTTTACCCCAACTATGGCATTTTAGAGATAAAAGCACATCTTTTTTAGTAGGACTGAAATGCTACCATTTACTCTGTTGACGGTAATTCTCTGATAATTAGGTAATCTAGCGAAATGTTACATGTCTCCTCAGGCACTGTGGAAATGTAAAGTGGATCCTGTTTTCAAAGGTGATTCATTTGCATTACTCCATTGGAAATATAATAAAGTAAGCAAAGATAATAAGCATTCATTCTGTGTTTACACATAATAATCGAGGTTGCTGTAGTTTTGTAAAACAAAAATAAAGAATACATTTTGGCCTTTATCTCATTACAGGAAATTTTTATTGACATTAGTGAATACATCCAGGATAAAACCTTTTAAAATATGAATCATGGAATAGTACATCATCTGCTTTTATTTATTAAATAATGTATTGAGAAAACCTTTACCTAAAGGAGTGGTTTATTGCAGTCTCATGATTTAATAATAAAATTTGTATAACCCAATCATTTTTAATCTAAAAATCTCTAAGGTCCCCTGATGGATGTAGTCTGTAATGTGGAGCAAAGTCTTTCATTATAGTCAATTTGGCATTTTATAATGCATTCCACAGTATTTTGGTAGTTTTTTTTTAATCCTCCATCCATGTTTTTTATGTTATGCCTTATCTTCTTCAAAAGACTACATAGCCCATTATAGCAAATGCTTATCTTCATTTATTTTCTGATACCTAAAATGTCTACCTCACTGTTCCACTTGCAGTAAATACTTCTGAGTTCCATTATTATTAAGACCTACTTTCATTTTTTTAATTAATACTTGGTGTTAGAATTATAATAGTTTGGTGGCAAAGTAATTTTATTTGCAGGAAATTTTAATACATGTGAGATTTACACATATGTAGAATAAGCATTCTTGACAAGTTGCCTGAAGTGTATAAAAATATTTACTTTAAACTTGGAGGTATATTGACTTTACAAGAAGGAGGAAAACTTTTAACCTACCAATTTGAATTTTTTTCATGGGAAAATAATATTTGAGTGTTTTCAAATGATAGTAAGCTGGGCGTTTTAAGAGAGCAAGAGTCCTACAGTAGAAAAGCCTTGAACTACTATCTATCCAGAGCCACTTTATCAGCTATATATAACCAAGTTATTTTTTTCACATTCTTTTTGTTTTATGTCAAACCTCAGATGTTGCCATATCATCCTAATGTGTTGAGGTACCTGTACACAATTTGGAAAATTATTTCCTTCAGTTCATTCCCTACTTCATTCATGTATTTGGCAGTCACATAAGGATGTTTCAAAAAGTTCATGGAAAATGGAGTTAAAATATTTTGGTACAAAAATTTTTGAAAGATATTTCCCATAATACACATTTTTCATGATGTTTAAGGAGATCCCTTGTATGCATTAATTTCAAAAATTTTTGCATCAAAATATTCTTAATTCTATTTTCTTCAAACTTGAGCTCTATCACTGAACATATAAAACTCTGTGTCTGCAATGGGCAAAGAAGACAAAATTTCCTACAAATATGAGGTCTTTACAATCCCAATCTGTTCTTTGTGCCATAAGAATAATTTTCCATGCTCCAGTACCAGTTTCTGCCTAAAACACAGGCCAAAGTGTGTATGAAGACTATGGGAATAAGAAACAGATCACTAATAACAATTAGCACACTGGAAGGATGAGATTCAAAATTTTATGATAATATATTTGACATCAAGGAGATATTATGAACTCTGAAATACACTTCTTCATTCACTTAACCATTAATTCAGCATTTTAAGAATACCTGCAAAGTGCCAGGCCTTTGACTAATGCTTGACATATATAATAGCAGAGTCATGTGAATATCAATTTAGGACTCATACAAATAAGATCACAGTGTTATCTCTTGAGTTTCATCACACAGTTGACATTTTTGCTTATTTTGAAAACTCTAAAGGTTAGTTGGTGGTTTATATTGTGACTTTTAAAAGGAATTTTAGGTCTTTTTAAAAATGTAATTTCTTGAGTTTCATGCTCTGGCAGTTTTAGTGTGAAATTAGCCCAAGGTAGTTTTTTAGCAATAAGGGATGTCTTATTGAAGAAGCCTGCTAGTACTTTACCTCTTATTCTTTTATTTTCCACTCCAAAACAATTGAAAAAACAGAAACTGTACCCAAGGGAAGTATCTCTCAAGTATGATCTGAAACTATTGCAGCATATATTCTTTAGTTTTTAAATAAAATAATTTTTTTCCATTTTCTCACTAGAAAAAGTATTGGGTTGAATATAAAATGAATCAATATATACCTCAGGCTTTGGATTGCTTTTTAATGTGAAGGAGATATCTAGTAATTCTTTTTTTTTTTTTTTTTTTGACAGGCAGAGTGGACAGTGAGAGAGAGACAGAGAGAAAGGTCTTCCTTTTGCCGTTGGTTCACCCTCCAATGGCCGCCGCGGTAGCGCGCTGCGGCCGGCGCACCGCGCTGATCCGATGGCAGGAGCCAGGTGTTTCTCCTGGTCTCCCATGGGGTGCAGGGCCCAAGCACTTGGGCCATCCTCCACTGCACTCCTGGGCCACAGCAGAGAGCTGGCCTGGAAGAGGGGCAACCGGGACAGGATCAGTGCCCCGACCGGGACTAGAACCCGGTGTGCCGGCGCCGCAAGGCGGAGGAGATATCTAGTAATTCTAAAAGTTGACTATCACAAGTGTATTGCCACATCATGAGTATGATTTCAAAGTACAAGGCCAGCAGAAAAGTTTTTAAAAGCTAGCATTCTTGCCTATAAAGGTAATTGCAACCTTGCTTGGAGGCCAAAACTTGGTTTATAAGTTTAAGTCTCCTGATATTAATGATTTAATATTATTGCAAAAGCATTAACAATGAACTATCAGTATCAGGAGTAAGGGATTACACATTATTTGTTACTTTTTTATTACTGGTACTTTTCTTCCAAAGTCTGTATAGTTATTTTTAAATATCCTACTGGGAATGCTGAAAACTCAGTTGTTTCTCATGTCAATGTCTTTGTTTAGATGGGGAAAGTGAACTAATAGCATACCATTTGCCAAAGATCACAGTTCGTTAATTCCTACTAAGGATAAACAGATGATACTAGGGCTAAGCTCAAAAATCTGTCATCCAACTTCATTTTCATCTATGCAGTTAAACATACAAGCTCTTTATAAATTCATTGATGTGGTTTACTATGCAATGATTAGTTGTCATGTATTTAAGCAAGGTAAACTAATTCCAAGCAGACAGAAAATTGGAGTCAGGACTAATTTAGATAAGATGGAGACTGTATTGTTTTCTGTAACTAAATCAAGGGAAGTGACTAGTACTGTTGGACTCTAGGATAATTGTTAGGGCAGAAACAGCATCACAATGTCTATTTATTAAATGTCTATAACTCTGTTTCCTTCTGCTGACCAAGTTCTTCAATCTGAATAGAGAGCAGTAAAAACAGCAAACTAGGTCAGATTGGCTTCCTAGTAAGATATATGGCTTCCATTTTTTCACCAAAATACTTGATTCAGAAAATTCTAACAGCTGAAAAATGGAAAACCTGTAGTTCCTCCTTGACATCATCTAAGGAGGAATGTGCATTGTGCTAGGTTTGAGTCACATACTCATCACTGTTGGACAATGGCACTCCTGTTAAAATTAACCAAATAACAGCCACATGGATCTGATTTAAAATAGGCAGAATATTGTAGACGAAGGACTGAGTAGTCCCTTAAATACATGAGTGTAAATACCTCAAAAGAAGTAGAAGAGTTTCAGGGCAGCTAAAACCTAGATGACCACTTAAATTATGAAGTGAAATTTTTGGTCACTAATGACTTCTAAGGTATCAGGGAAACCAAGTTATGGCCAACACAAAAAACAAAGTGTAAAACTAAATTGACCTACCAAGGGTGAATCTTGGTAGGTAAAATAACAGAAGGATCTTACAGCACCTGTTGTAGTTTCATAAACATAAGACTCAATAAACATTATTTAATGAGGATAACCAAAAATTATCCAGATGATTAGCAGTGTAATCAGCAAACTAAATTAGATGGACTTCCTAGGAAAATAAGTCATGCATATTCATTGAAAATAATTAATTCAAGAGATTAATGACATTTCAAAAAGGGAGAACTAATTAGAAGAATACCTTTAAATATAATCTCATTAATGTTGATTAGTTTTACAATAGTTTACATGGTAAGACTGGAGAAGTTATTGAGAAAGAGAAAATCAGTTAACAAACTGGAGGATAATATGTGTGACTGGCTTATATGGAGAAACATCAGCCTTTTTTTTTTTTTAAAGATTGATTGATTTTTGAAAGGACACAGAGAAGGAGAGAGGGAAGAGAGGGAGAGAGAGAGAGAGTATATATGAGATCTTCCAACTGCTGATTCACTACCCATAAGGCCACAACAGCCAGGGCTGGGACAGGCTGAAGCCAGGATTCAGGATCTCCATCCACATCTCTCACATTGGTGGCAGGAACTCAAGAACTTCAGCCATCTTATGCTGCTTTTCCTAAGATGCATTAGCAGGAAGGTGAACTGGTAAAAATGGAGTACCTGGGGCTACTAGGCACTTCAATATGGGATGAGGACATTGAAAGCTTCAGTTTAAACCACTGTGCCACAATGTCTGTCCCAGTTTTCTTTCTGAACAAAAATAGAAAAGTAAAAGACATGGAAAGATAATGAGAATAAAAGTTTAGTATTTCAAGGGTATCTTTAATATCTATTAACTGTAAAAGTATACCCTTAAAAATTATGGACATATAAGATTTTGCTTTCCTTTCAGAGGCAAAATTACCAAATGATGTTGTTATACCTAACTTTCAATAAGTATTAGTAAAATCCACCCTTTATATGATATGGCTTTCATTAAGATACCATTCCAGTGCAGCTCTCTGCTATGGCCCAGGAGTGCAGTGGAGGATGGCTGAAGTCCTTGGGTCCTGCACCCACATGGGAGACCAGCAGAAGCACCTGGCTCCTGGCTTCGGATCAGCGCGGTGCACTGGCCGCCCCATGCTAGCCGCAGCAGCCTTTGAGGGGTGAACCAACGGCAAAGGAAGACCTTTCTCTCTGTCTCTCTCTCTCACTGTCCACTCTGCCTGTCAAAAAAAAAAAAAAAAAAAAGACGATTGTAGCAACAACAATAAATGATAAAGGCAAGAGAATTGTCACAAATATTATATTCTTTATTTTATATCAGACTTGAGGAATTTCATTTTTAACTCACCTTTGGCACCAAGCTAAGTGGAAAGCACTAAAAGCCTAGGTTCATTTTGGATTTTTTTTTTGTTAATTGTCCATAAAGTTAAAGGCTTTTCTATGTGGACACACAACATAAACCTTCAAACTCAATTTAAAGCACTTAAAGAATTAAATTAATGATCAAAAACAAATTGTCTTTTAATGTGTTATGCTTTCTTAAGAAAAATCAGCATCATGTTTAAGCACATACATCCTCAATCAGAAATCAGAAGTTTGTTTTCCATGGTAAAATCCATTTCAAAATGTTGATTACAGAAAGGTTTTTTCATGTTTCTCCAAAATAGAAATGATCAAATGATATTCCAGATATTAATACAATATAAAACTCCACCTTTATTTAAAATATACAATTTTAGGAGTCAGCATTGTGGCATGGCAGGTAAAGCCACTGCCTGTGATGCTGGCATCCCTTATGGGCACCAGTTGGTGTCCTGGCTACTCCACTTCTGATCCAGTTCTCTACTAATGGCTTGAGAAAAGCAGCAGAACTTGGCCCAAATGTTTGGTTCCCTGCACCCATGTGGGAGACTTGTATAAAACTCCTGGATTTGGATTTCCCAATCTCCAGCCATTATGGCCATTTGAGACGTGAACCAGGAAATGGAAGATTCTCTCTCTCTCTCACTCTCTATCTCTCCCACTCTTTCACTCCCTCACTGTTACACTAACTCTGACTTTCAAAGAAGTAAATTTTTTTAAGAACATACAATTTTACTAGAATGTATCAGATGATATGTTAAAATCTATTTTCAGCTACACCAATAGTGTTTTGTTACAAACAACTTTATCAAAATTTTTCATCTTGAGGAACCATCTAACTATGTAAAATTAGTTGGAATGTTCCAATTGCCTTATAATTGATTTTTTTCTGCTTCCAGTCTATATTTTTTGCCTATTCTCAACACAAAAAACAAAATCTAGTATGTGCAATTCATATAAAGCTTTTGGACTCAGACCTGCTAGGGTTTTCATCTTTACTCAGAGTCCTTAAGCCTCCACCGTTTCTGGTATTATCTATCTGTCCCCCTGGATTGCACTCTCGCTACATACAAACTCCATCACTGTTTTCCTTCATGCAGGGGCTGTGTGCCATGGCCTTTTTTCAAATGCTACTTCAATGACGCCAACCCTCACCAGCATACTTAAAATTGAAATCCCACCACCCCAGAATCTCTTACTGCCTCTTACCTGTATAAGTGGCCACTTTTCCATATTCTCATCCACACTTACTGTCTTTTGAATTATAACCACATCAATGAATATAAAGTGATATTATTTGTATTCAGAGGAATACAAATGATAGTGAGTGACTCTTCTTGTTCTTAATGGTCACATATATTTTCTTCAGTATAATTTTTAGCCAAATCTTTCCCACAATTTATTTCTGTATCTAATTATAATTGTTTTATATAATCAACTTTCATGTTCTTTATAATTACAAAATTTGTAAATAGCTTAATCTAGGCTGTTGCTTGTCTTTTAGTTTTTTTATATATAATTTAGTTTATATCACAACTGTGTGATATATTTACATATGTGGGTAAATAGAGTCATATCTACAAATGCATAGATGTGTTTATATACATAATGGACTTTACAAAGATTGCAAATAATGTAATTGAAAGATGCATTTATTTTGGTGCAGAAATATTTTGAACTCCATGCATATGAAAGCAACTTCAACAATTCATGAAAATGCATGTTCTATTAGAAACTATGCATGGATTTTATTTTTTACACCAAAATATATACATCTTTTTAAAACTAACCTTTTATTAGAAGATAATTTTACAAATAAATTTGCTTGAAAGAAATAAATCAGAGATCCTACATACACTTCACCCAGGTTCCTACAATAGGAACTTCTTGTATAACAATGGTAGAATATAGCAATCGTGAAACTGAAATTGTGACAATCCACATATTTACTCAAATTTCACTAGTTTGACACATATCCCTCTGTGTGTGTGTCTTTGGTTCTGTGCAACTTTCTCAGGCGTACCATGACCAAAATCAAGGCAGAGAACAGTTCTTTCACTAAAAGATTCCCTGTGTTACCTTTTTTTTTCATTTTCTATTTTTTTTTGAACTTTTATTTAATGAATATAAATTTCCAAAGTACTGCTTATGGATTACAATGGCTTCCCCCCCCCATAACTTCCCTCCCACCCTCAACCCTTCCCCCTCCTGCTCCTTCTCCCCTTCCATTCATATCAAGATTCATTTTCAATTCTCTTTATATACAGAAGATCAGTTTATTATATATTAAGTAAAGATTTCAACAGTTTGCCCTCACATAGCAACACAAAGTGAAAAAATACTGTTGGAGTACTAGTTATAGCATTAAATAACAGTGTACAGCACATTAAAGACAGAGATCCTGCATGATATTTTTTAAAAATTAATTAATTTTCTATGCAATTTCCAATTTAACACCAGGTTTTCTTTTTTCATTTTCAATTATCTTTATATACAGAAGATCGATTCTGTATATACTAAGATTTCATCAGTTTGCACCCACACAGAAACACAAAGTGTAAAAATACTGTTTTAGTACTAGTTATAGCATCACTTCACATTAGACAACACATTAAGGACAGATCCCACATAAGATGTAAGTACACAGTGACTCCTGTTGTTGACTTAACAATTTGACACTCTTGTTTATGGCATCAGTAATCTCCCTAGGCTCTAGTCATGAGTTGCCAGGGCTATGGAAGCATTTAGGGTTCGCTGACTTTGATCTTATTCCAATAGGGTCATAGTCAAAGTAGAAGTTCTTTCCTCCCTTCAGAGAAGGTACCTCCTTCTTTGATGACCCCGTTCTTTCCACTGGGATCTCACTCACAGAGATCTTTCATTTAGGTCTTCTTCTTTTTTTTCTTTTCCATGGTATCTTGGCTTTCCATGCCTACAATACTCTCATGGGCTCTTCAGCCAGATCCGAATGCCTTAAAGGCTGATTCTGAGGCCAGAGTGTTGTTTAGAACGTCTGCCATTCTATGAGTCTGCTGTGTCTCCCACTTCCCATGTTGGATCTTTCTCTTCCTTTTTGATTCTATCAGTTAGTATTAGCAGAGACTTGTCTTGTTTGTGTGATCTCTTTGACTCTTAGACCTATCAAAGTCATGAATTGTGAACTGAAATTGATCACTTGGACTAGTGAGATGGCGTTGGTACATGCCACCTTGATGGGATTGTATTGGAATCCCCTGGCACATTTCTAACTCCACCATTTGGGGCAAGTCCGATTGGGCATGTCCCAAATTGTACATCTCCTCCCTCTCTTTTTCCCACTCTTATATTTAACAGGGATCATTTTTCAGTTAAAATTTAAACACCTAAGAATAATTGTGGGTTAATTACAGAGTTCAACCACTAGTACTAGAACAACAACAACAACAAAATACTAAAAAGGATAAAGTATTACATTGTACATCAAGAGTCAGCACAAGAGCTGATCAGGTCATTGTTTCTTATGGTGTCCATTTCACTTCAACAAATTTCCCCTTTGGTGCTCAGTTAGTTGTCACCGATCAGGGAAAACAAATGATATTTGTCCCTTTGGGACTGGCTTAATTCACTCAGCATGATGTTTTCCAGATTCCTCCATCTTGTTGCAAATGACCGGGTTTCATTGTTTTTTACTGCTGTATAGTATTCTATAGAGTACATGTCCCATAATTTCTTTATCCAGTCTACTGTTGATGGGCATTTAGGTTGTTTCCAGGTCTTAGCTATTGTGAATTGAGCTGCAATAAACATTGAGTTGCAGACTGCTCTTTTATTTGCCAATTTAATTTCCTTGGGTAAATTCCAAGGAGTGGGATGGCTGGGTTGCATGGTAAGGTTATATTCAGGTTTCTGAGGAATCTCCAGACTGACTTCCATAGTGGCTTTACCAGCTCATTTTCTATTTTAATTAATTTTAACAGATTCATTATGATTTATAGATGCAACATTAAGAACATAGCAATATTCCACCTTTCCTCCCTTCTATTTTTATATGTTAAAATTTTAAACATAGTAAGGATAAGTTAATTTTGATAAAAAATTTAAAAATCTGTGCATATTACTATTCTTTTTTAAAGCTTTTATTTAATGAATGCAAATTTCATAGGAGCAACTTAGGAATATAGCAGTTCTTGCCCCCACCCCCACCCTCCCAACCAAATCCCATCCACTTCCTACTCCCTGTCCCATCCCTTTCTTCATTATGATTCTTTTAAAATTAACTTTATATGTAGAAGACCAACTCTATATTAAGTAAAGATTCAACAATTTGCAGCCACATAGACACACAATGTATAAAGTACTGTTTGAAAACAAGTTTTGCAGTTAGTTCTCATAGTTCAACTCGTTAAGGACAGAGGTCCTGTATGGGGAGTAAGTGCACAGTGACTTCTGTTGTTGATTTAACAATTAACACTTATTTATGATGTCAGGGATCAGCCGAAGCTCTTGACAGGAGCTGCCAAGGCTATGGAAGCCTTTTGAGTCCACAAACTCAATCAGTATTTAGACAGGGCCATAATCAAAATGGAAGTTCTCTCCTCCCTTTTGAGAAAAGTACATCCTTCTTTGATGGCCCCTTCTTTTCACTCACAGAGATCCTTCATGTAGGACTTTTTTATTTTTTTGGCCACTGTGTTTTGGTTTTCCATGCCTGAAATGCTCTCATGGCCTTATCAGTCAGTCCAGAATGCCTTAAGGGCTGATTCTGAAGTCAGAGTGCTGTTTAGGGTGTTTGTCATTCTATGAGTCTGCAGTGTGGATTGCTTCCCATGCTGGATCATCCTCCCCTTTTTATCTCTCCTATCTATTGTTACTACCAGACACTTGGTCTTATTTATGTGATTCTTTTGACAGTTAATCCTATCTATCTGATCAATTTAACATTTAATATGATCACTTTAACATGCAAGATGGCATTATTACCTCCCAGTTTAATGGGATTTGGAGTTCTACGGCAAGTTTTTAGCTTTACCCTTAGGGGTAAGTTCATGCGAATGTGTGTTGAACTGTACAGCTCCTCCCTCTCTTATTCCTACTCTTATTTTTTACTGGGATCTATTTTCAACTGACTTAATACATATATGGTTAATTGTATGTTATGTAAAGAGTTCAATCAATGGTATAAAGTAGAAAAAAATAATAAAAAATAATAAACTGTTCCTCAACAGTCAAGACAAGGGTTGTTCAAGTCATTACTTCTCATAGTATCAATTTCACTTCTAAAGGTTTGCTTTTAGGTGCTCTGTTAGTTATCACAGATCAGGGAGAACATAAGGTATTTTTCCCTTTGAAACTGGCTTATTACACTAAGTATGATGTTTTCCAGATTCATCCATTTTGTTGCAAATGACTGGATTTCATTGTGTGTGTGTGTGTGTTTACCACTGTGTAGTAGTCTATAGAGTACATATCCCATAATTTCTTTATCCAGTTTTTCATTCACTGGCATTTAGGTGATTCCATGTCTTAGCTATTGTGAATTGAGCTACAATAAACATGGGGGTGCAGATAACTCTTTTATTTGCTGATTTTATTTTCTTGTGTAAATTCCAAGGAGTTGGGTGGCTAGGTCATGTTGTAGGACCCATGTTGTAGAATATATTCAGATTTCTGAGGTATCTCCAAACTCTCTTCCATTGTGGTTTTGCCAGTTTACATTCCCATCAACAGTGGATTAGGGCACCTTTACCCCACATCCTCGCCAACATTTGTTTTTTGTTGATTTCTGTATGAAAGCCATTCTAACTGGGGTGAGATTATACTTTATGGTGGTTTTGATTTGCATTCCCTGTTGGCTAGTGATCCTGAGCATATTTTCATGTGTCTGATGGCCATTTGTATTTCCTTTTTTGAGAAATGTCTGATTAAGTCCTTTGCCCAATTATTGAGTGGGTTTTTTGTTTTGTTGTTGTTGAGTTTTTTATTACTTTATATATTCTGGTTATTAATGCTTTATCACTTGCGTGGTTTGCAAATAATTCCTCCCCATCTGTCCGTTGCCTCTTCACTTTCCTGACCATCTCTTTTCAGTACAAAAACTTCTCAATTTGATGTAACACCATTTGTTTGTTTGCATTTATTGCCTATGCCTCTGGGGGCTTTTCCAAGAACTCTTTGCATGTGCAATGTTCTGCATGGTTTCCCCAATGCTCTCTAGTAATTTGATGGTATCAGGTCGTAGATTTAGGTCTTTAACCCATTTTGAATGGATTTTTGTGTAAGGTGTAATGTAGGGGTCCTGTTTCATATTTCTGCATGTGGAAATCCAGTTTTCATAGTACCATTTGTAGCAGAGACTACACTTGCTCCAGGAAATGCTTTTAACTCCTTAGTCAAATATAAGTTGGTTGTAGATGCTTGGGTTGATTTCTAGCTTTTCTATTTGGTTCCAATGGTCTATCCATTGGTTTTTGTACCAGTACCAGGCTGTTTTGACTATAACTGCCTTGTAGTATGTCTTGAAATTTGCTATTGTGATGCCTCCAGCTTTGTTTTTTTGTAAGATTGCTTTAGCTATTTGAGGTCTCCTCTGTTTCCACTGAATTTCAGCATCCTTATTTCTAGATCTAAAAAGAATGTCTTTGGTATTTTGATTGGTATGGCATTAAATCTGTAAATTACTTTTTGAAGAATGGACATTTTTATGATATTTATTATCCCAGTCTAAGAAAATGAGCGTTTTTCCCAATTTTTTGTGTCTTCTTCTATTTCTTTCTTTAATACTTTGTAATTCTCATCATAGAGATATTTGACATCCTTGATTAAATTTATTCCAAGGTATTTGATTTTTTTGGAGCAGTTGTAAAAGGGATTGATCTTAGAAGTTCTTTCTCAAGCATGGCATTTTTTGTATATACAAAGGCTATTGTTTTTTGTGTATTGATTTTTATCCTGCTATTTTAACAAACTTTTCTATGAGTTCTAGTAGTCTCTTAGTGGAGTCTTTTGATTCCTCTATATATAGAATCATATCATTTGCAAATAGGGGTAGTTTGACTTCTTTACTAGTTTGAATCCCTTTGACTTCTTTTTTCTTGCCTGATGGTTCTGGCTAAAACTTCCAGTATTATATTAAATAGCAATGGAGAGAGTGGGCATCCTTGTCTGATCCTGGATCTTAGTGGGAATGCTTCCAACTTTTCCCCATTCAATAGGATGCTGGCCATGGGTTTGTCATAAATTGCCTTTGCTGTGTTGAGGAATGTTCATTCTAAACCCAATTTGCTCAGAGTTTTTATCATGAAAGTGTGTTGTATTTTGTCAAATGATTTCTCTGCATCTATTGAAATAATCATATGGTTTTTGTTCCTCTTTTTGTTAATGTGATGTATCACATTGATTGTTTCACGAATGTAGAACCATCTTTGCCTACCAGGGATAAATCCCACTTGGTCCTGGTGAATGATCTTTCTCTTGTGCTGTTGGATTCGATTGGCCAGAATGTTGTTGAGGATTTTTGCATCTATGTTCATGAACATAGATGAAATTGGTCTGTAGTTCTCTTTCTC
This sequence comes from Lepus europaeus, assembly GCF_033115175.1. Taxonomy (NCBI): domain Eukaryota; kingdom Metazoa; phylum Chordata; class Mammalia; order Lagomorpha; family Leporidae; genus Lepus; species Lepus europaeus. The sequence continues at coordinate 61,449,422 of NC_084829.1, read as the reverse complement.
TGTTGCATCTTTTCGAGGTTTAGGAATTAAGGTGATGCTGACTTCATAGAAAGAATTTGGAGGATTCCTTCCCTTTCAATGGTTTTGAATAATGAGAAGAATTGAAGTTAGTTCTTCTTTAAATGTCTGTTAGAATTCAGCAATGAAGCCATCTTCTGCTGGGCTTTACTTTGTTGGAATGTTCTTAATTATTGTTTCAATTTCTGTTCTTGGTTATGGGTCTGTTTTGGTTTTCTATGTCTTCATGGGTCAGTTTAGCTAGGTTATATAGGTTTAGGAATCTATCCATTTCTTCTAGGTTTCTCAGTTTGTTGGCATACAACTCTTTGTAGTAATTTCTGATGATTTTTTTTTTATTTTTGTGGTGTCTGTTACATTACCTTTTTCATCACTAATTTTGTTGTTTGGCTTTTTTTTTCCTTTTTTTGGTTAGTTGGGCCAATGGTGTGTCAATTTTGTTCATTTGTTCAAAAAACAGCTCTGTTTTGCTGATCTTTTGTATTTTTTTGCTTTCAATTTTGTTGATTTTTTCTCTAATTTTAATGATTTCTTTTCTTCTAGTTTTGGATTTGGTTTGCTGTTTTTCTAGGTCCTTGAGGTGCATAGATAGTTCATTTATTTGGTGCCTTTACAATTTCTTGATTTAGGCACCAATTGCTATCGTTGTGTCTAATGGGAGTTCTGTGTGCTTCCTGTACTTGAATGTCTCTTTCTTTCTCCAGATTGGAGGGCCTTCTAATCCTTTCTCTCTTTCCATGCCTTCCAGAATTCCTAGGATCCGAATGTTGGGTCATTTGATATAATCTTATAGATCTCCAACTATGTTTCTCTTAATTTTCTAATTTCTTTTTCTTTTATTTGGTCTAACTGTATTATTTACAGAAATTTGTCTTCTAGTTCTTCTATTATTTCTTCTGTCTCACCTATTATATTGTTAAGGCTTTCCACTGCATTCTTTATTTGATCTATGGCATTCTTCATTTCTAGTATTTCATTCTGATTTCTCTTTAATATCTCAGTTTCTTGGGAATGCTTTTCATTTTGATCATGTATTTATTTCTGAATGCTTCTAAGTAATGAGATAATCAATTTTCTGAATCTCTTTTCTGGAATATCCTCGAACTCTTCTTCAGATTCTATAATTGAAGAGTTATACTGTTCCTTTGTGGGCTCACAGTGTCTTTCTAATTCTTATTTAGGCTTTTTCTTTTTTTTTTTTTTTTGGCATTTCTGATTGCTTTTCTCTTTAGTTTATGTCTTTGTGCTTATGGTGAGATTTCCCTCTGCTATGAGCTGCTATGTGTCTGTGTGTTGCAAGTGGAACCATGTAGCCCCACCTCCTGGTGTCCTGTTCTTGATCATAATGGGGGCAGTACAATAGTTCTGGGGCACTAAGCCCAGCCTACTGGGGCCGGGCTTGCTTCTCACTGCTGAGTGAAATGAGCTCCAGTTTTCAATAATTAGGACTTCTCTTTGTTGTACAGCTTCTGTGGTTGGTAGGAAATTACTCTGAAATGTGATCCTCATTCCCAAGTTGGGAGTGTTGTGAGGTGGCCCCCACAATTGATGGGCATATGCCCTCTCCTTACATTTGAAAATTTAAACAATAAGTATGGCTTCTCCCAGCTGGCTGCAGGTATGGTTGGGGAAGGGGGAAGACATAGATGGACAGGAGAATGCCCAACCTCTCCGTTTGTTCCCCTATACCTTCTCTTTCTTCCCACTTGGAACTTCAAATGCAGTTACCAAGCTCCCCCCTGCTGCTCTCTGTAGCTCTATGGACCTGGGATTTCCCATCTGATCTGGTCTGCTGGAGGGGTGGCACCAATCTCCTGTTCATCATCTCCACTGTGCCTCTGCTGTGCCTCCACCACTTCCCTTTCTTTTTTGCTCCCACAGCATGGACCTGCCCAGTCTCTATTGGACTCCTAGGCTTCTCTACCCAAAATTCTCATGGCTATGTCACTGGCTTATATCCCCTCTCCTTATTAACTATTTTGCCCCACATGACTCAGAACATCCTATTGTTATACCGCCATCTTGGCCCCTCACATAGTCTAAATGCATTTGGACTTTAAGCCATTTCCTCTCAGCAGTTTATGCATAGGAATAATTTTGTGCATATTGAAATGCCAATAATTATATATTTTTTTGTTCTCTGTTACCACATATCAGGGAAAACATAAGGTATTTGTCTTTTGTGGACTGGCTTATTTCACTAAGTATACTGGTTTCCAGTTGTATCCATTTTGTTGCAAGAGACAGGATTTCATTATATTTAAGAATGAGTAATATTCCGTAGTATATATATACCATGTTTTCTTTATCAAGTCATTTTTTGATGAACATCTGCTTTGATTCCATATCTTAGCTATTGTGAATTGAGCTGCAATAAACATAGGGGTACAGATAATTTTTTTAAAATTTCCATTGGGTAAATTCCCAGGAGTAGGATGGCTAAGTCATGTGGTATATCAATTTTCAGCTTTCTGATTTGTCTCCATACTGTCTTCCACAATGGCTGTACTAGTTTACATGCCAACCAAGAGTGGGTTAGGATACCATTTCCTCACATCCTTGCCAACATTTATTGTTGGTTGATTTCTGTATAAGAGCCATTCTAACTAGGGTAAGGTGAAACTTCATTGTAGTTTTGATTTGCATTTCCATGATGGCTAGTGATCCTGAGCATTTTTTCATGTGACTATTGGCCATTTCAATTTCCTCTTTTGAAAAATGCCTATTCAATTCCTTTGACCATTTCTTAACTGGATTGTTTGTTTTGTTGTTCTTGAGTTTTTTTTTAGCACTTTATAGATCCAGAATGTTAATCATTTATCAACGATATAGTTTGCAAATATTTTCTCCTATTCTGTTGGTTGTCTCTTCACTTTCTTGAGTGTTTCCTTTGCAGTGCAAAAGCTTCTCAGCTTGTTGTAATCCCGTTTGTGTATTTTTGCTTTGCTTGCCTGGGCTTCTGGAGTCTTTTCTAAGAAGTCTTTGCCTATGCCAATGACTTGCAGAATTTCCCCTAGTATCCTCCTCTAATACTTTGAAGAGATCAGGTGGTTGATTTAGATCTTTGATCCATTTTGAGTTGATTTTTGTATTAAGTGCAATGTAGGTGTTTTATTTTTTCTGCACATTGAGATCCAGTTTTCCCAGCATCATTTGTTGAAGAGAATGTCCTTTCTCCAGAGATTAATTTTAGCTCCTTTGTCAAAGATTAGTTGGTTATAGATGTTTGGATTAATTTCTGGGGATCCTATTCTGTTCCATTGGTCTGCATGTCTATTTCTGTGCCAGTACCAGATTGTTTTGATTATAACTGCCCTACAGTATATCTTGAAATCTGGTACTGTGATGCTTTTGGCTTTATTTGTGTTAAGATTGCTTTAACTATTTGAGGCCTCTTGTGTTTCCACACGAATTTAAGGATTGCTTTTTCTAGATAAGAGGTGAACATCATTGATATTTTGATTGAGATTGCAACTAACCTGGCAATTGTTTTCAGTAGTATGTACATTTTGATGAAATTAATTCTTCCAATTTTCAAGCCTAGATTTTTCCATTTCCATTTTTGTGGGTTTTCTTCTATTTATTTCTTTAATGTTTTGTAATTTTCATTTTAGAGGCTTTTCACCTTCTTGGTTGAATTATTCCAAAGTATTTAAATTGTTTTGAAACTATTGCTAATGGAACTAATCTTATGCTTTCTCTCTCAGCAATGACATCATCTATGCATACAAAGGCTACTGATTTTTGGGTGTGAATTTTATATGCTACAACTTTACCAAAATCTCTTATGAGTTCCCATGTTCTATTAGAGGAATCTTTTGGTTCTCCTATAAATAGAATCATGCCATCTGCAAACAGGGTTAATTTGATTTCATCCTTTCCAGTTTATATCCTTTTGACTTCTTTTTCTTGCCTAAAGGCTCTGGTTGAAACTTCTATCTATACTGAATAGCAGGGGTAAAAGTGAGCATCCTTGTTTGATTGAGAATCTCAGTGGAAATGCTTCCAGCTTTTCTCCATTCAATATCATACTAGCTGTCAGTTTGTCATATATTGCCTTGATTATGTTGAAATGTTCCTTTCTACACTCAATTTGCCTAAGGTTTTTTTTTTTTCTGTCATGAAAAGATACTGTATTTTTTATAAGATTTATTTATTTACTTGCAAGGAACAGAGAGAGAGGGAGAGAGGGAGGGAAGGAAAGAAGGAGGGAGGGAGGAAAAGAGACAGAGAGACAGAGAGAGAGAGAGATGTTCTATCAGCTGGTTCACTCCCCAAATGGCCTCAACAGCTGGAGCTGGGCCAATCTAAGTCAGAAGCCAGAAGATTCTTGCAGGTGCCCCACATGAGCTAAGGAATCCAATTACTTGGGTCATCTGCTGTTTTCCCAGGCATGTTAGCAATGAGCTGGATGGGAAGTGAAGTAGCTGGGACTGGAGCAGCCAGAATTCAAACTGGCACCCATATGGAATACCAGTACTACAGGGAGTGTTTTAAGCACAATGCCACAACACTGGCCCCAGGATGTTATATTTTATCAAATGCTTTTTCTGCATCTAGTGAAATAATCACATGATTCCTATACTTCAATTTATAATGTGATTTATCACAATTATTGATTTGCAAATATTATCCATCCCTACATACCATGGATAAATCCCAATTTGTCCAGGTGAATGATCTTTCTGTTTTTGCATTCAATTAACTAGTATGCTGTTGAGGATTTTTTGCATCTATGTTCATAAGTGATAATGATCGAAGTTCCCTTTGTTTGTATCTTTTTCTCATTTTGGAATTAAGGTTATGCTTCATAGAAGGAGGTTGGGAAAATTCCTTCCATCCAAATGTTTTGAGTAGTTTAAGAAGTATTTGAGATTAATTGTACTTTAAAAATCTGGTAGAATTCAGCAGTGAAGCCATGTGGTCCTGGGCTTTTCTCTGCTGGGAACGTCTTTGTTACTGATGCAGTCTCTGTCTTGGTTATTGGTCTTTTTAGTTTTTCAGTGTCTTCATGCCTCAATTTTGGTAGATTGTATGTTTCCAGGAACTTATCCATTTCTTCTAGATTTTTCAATTTATTGGCATTTATCTGTGTATAATAATTGCTTATGATTCTTTTTTTATTTCTGTGATACTCATTGTTACATCTCCTTTTTCATTTCTGAGTTTATTGATTTGGATTTTATCCCTCTTTCCTTTTTTTTTTTTTTCTTTTGTTGTTTGGGCCAATGGTACATTGACTTTGTTTATTTTCTCCAAAAATAAAGCTCTTAATTTCACGGATATTTTGTATCATTTTTTACTTTCAGTTTTGTTTATTCTAAATTTTAACTATTTCTACACTGCTCCATGATGTTCCTCCTTTTTAGAATTCCCAGACTTCTCATGAAATTTCTCCAGGGAATATACCTCCTCCTGTTTTCTTCTATCTTCCCTGGTCAGAATAAGCACATTTTTTCCCCATTCAAAAAATCTTGGAATCTCCCAATATATCTTTTAATTCCACTTTTATGTGAACATTTTGAAGTAGTCTCATACACACAGGCACAAAAATACTCACACACATGGGATATTCTAAAAGATCATGGAAAATGGGGCCAACACTGTGGCACAGTGGGTTAAAGCCCTGGACTGAAGCACCAGCATCCCATATAGGCACTGGTTCTAGTCCCAGTTGCTCCTCTTACAATCCAGCTCTCTGCAATGGCCTGGGATAGCAGTAGAAGATGGTCAAAGTGCTTGGGTCCCTGCACCCATGTGGGAGACCCGGAGGAAGTTCCTGGCTCCTGGCTTTGTATTGGCACAGCTCTGGCCATTGCAGCCATCTGGGTGGTGAACCAGCAAATGGGAGACCTCTCGCTCTGTCTCTACTTCTCTCTGTAACTTTGTCTTTCAAATAAATAAATCTTTTTTAAAAAGTTAATGGAAAAGGAACATCATAAAAAATATTTAGTATCAAAAAAATTTTGTGGCAAAATATGACTTATCTTTTAATTCCATTTTCCATGATCTTTTTGAAGCACTATCATGTATTTGTGTGTGTCTGTGTGTATTCCCATATACTTTGAGCCTTGTGTGTTATTTGTTATCTTTAAGTCAAAATCAAGTCAGATTCTTTATTTTTTCTTCTAAATTGTCCTGAATTTGAATTAAGTTTTAAAGTGTAATCTTAGAACTTTGAGACTTCTTGAGACACAGAAAGTATACCTGTCTCATAAATAAGAGAAAAGCCAAGTGACAACACCATTCTTAGTATTGACATCGTTGTAGTTGTGTTGTGAAAAGTTCATCTTCATATACTTTCTTGTCATGAACCTAAATATCAGCAATCTATCATCACCATTACAATCCTTAGTGTCTGACACTAATATTGTTCAAGATGCAAAAAATTAATTTAACTTTATATCATAAGAATCATTTAACTTCCCAGGAGCAACTAAATACATATTATCAATCCTTATATTATGGTTTTCTTATTTAGAATCATAACTTGTCTCAAAATTTGCATAACCATTAACTGAAAGTACAGGAAGATTTAGACTATATAATCTTTCTAACTTCTATCAGAGTATTTTGGTTCAGCCAGCAGGATATCTTCTGCTCCTATAATTTTAGAAAATTATGAAATAATTTATTTGCACGTACATGGTGGGGAATTTAAATGAAGCTCTTCTTAACAAAAACGTTATGACATTTGAATGAACAAGAAGTAGCACATTAGTATAACCCAGAAATATATCACTAAATTAAATTATACTATTGCACTATGAGATTTTATGATTGGTTATTGTTAAGAGGCTATGTTTACATAGAAGCAGGTAAACAGGGATCACTTACTCTAAGTACTATAATCTGCTCCACGATTAATTTTTGTGATTCCTCTAAACTTGAATGAAAGTACAGAAACATTTTCTTTGCTTTGGTACTATTTATCGTGTCTTCCCAGTATGTGTCATTAGTACCAGTTCTGCCCTGTTCCTGTACCCAGCTGCTCTGGAGAGATGCTTCTTTGTTAGAGTCAGCAGGTTAATGCCTTCATGATGACAGAGTGCAGAATCTGAACTTGGACAGATCCCAGCTACATTATTCCTGCATTTCTATTTTTTCAGATAATTTTACTAGGCTATAGAACACACTGTTCATTGAAATCCAAATTTTGTAAATGTAATTTATGAGCTGTATTTCATTAAATGTATGAATGCTGCAAGGGACATAGACATTTCTTCTTGTTAGCGGAAACCCTGTATAAATCACTTAAATCTAACCTGCAGGCTGGAACACCTCCATTCAAAAGTCGAGTGAAAATTGCAAATGATAGGTATATTGGGCAAGTCAATCTAAGAAGCAGTCATATCATCACTAGAGTGCTTCTCAACACTAAGATGCTATGAAAGATTGAGAATTAGAATCCTTAGTAGCAAAAATAAGGCTTTCAAATAATGCAGAGATTTTAATGTTCAATAGAGCTAACTGAATCTGCATGGATGGGAGAGGAAACATCCAATTTGCTAAGAAGAAATTCTATACACAATGGTGGCTAAATATTTGTCATTATCTTTCACTATTTTGAGAATTTAGGCATAAATACTAGAATAGCACTTTCCCTATGCAAATATCATTTTCATTCTTCTAAACTCAATACATCTCAGCTTATCAAGAATAAGGTACAAAACAGTGTTTAAATACCTAATTTAATTGAGGTTCTACCAAAGCCTAAAGGAAGTCTATGTTCCTTGGCTTGATGGAGCTGTACTAATGAGGAATTATCTTTCATACAGTAAGCAACCTATAAAATTGTCAGAGTTCATGACCTCTGCTAGTACATGCAAATGCTCCAGAGAGCTTCTTATTAATACCAAAAGCTCATCATCAAGGGGCAAAGTGAGTATAGCTCATAGATGAAAAAATAGTGTAAGCTTTGACTTAGTATCATAGTCAAAATCTCAAAGTACACATTTTACAAATTGTGAACTGTATTTGTCAATCATATCAAAGGGAGTAAATATGAACACTCATAAATTTTTAACATATAATTTAATTTGTTTTTAAAATATTTTAAAGTTTTATTTAAAATCTTTGTTACTTAACAATAAACTGATTCATATAAAATCTTCTGCCATTATTATAATCATTTTCATTGTAACAATTAGAAGTGTTGCCTCTCTTCTGCTTCACTTTCATCTTTACGATAATATGGATTTTTTTTGAAATGGACATATTAATTTTAAGTATTTTAAAAAATGTATTTAAATATAATTGACATAAGATGAATTTGTATACTATGTTGTTGATGATCCTGGTTCCTATTTCTGGTCAGCCATTAAATAACTGCCTAAAAATAACTCACTAAATCCATTCATCATTTTGACTAACAAATGTGTACAAACTTTCTCTTCAGTTTTTCATATTTTAGAAACTTCAAGTTAAATAATACAAAAATAACTCACCCAGGAGGGACAAGATCAAAAAGATAAAAATTGATATACTCAGTAATTCAGTGGATTCTAGTATTGAAAAATGGCTAATCCTTTGTATCTTTGTTGTAGAGATGTGAATTTATTATGTTTAAATATCTGTGTGTAGAATTATTTTTTCTTCAATATATACAACTAACTGCAGTCTAAAACTGGGCCTGAGAATTAGTACCAATAAATCAAAATATTATGTGCTTCAATAATACTTCTAGATTTAGAGCCTATAAAAGTCTGAAAAGAAACCCATGCTTTGCAGCCTGACTGGAGTGTACTAGTGCAGAATTATTTTTAAAGCATTAAGTATCCTGTAAACTGTCACAGAGTTCAAGTATCCTTTTGATACTTGTATAAACTCTGTCACCCACTTGAAACCAATGTGCTGAGGTTACATTGGTGAACCACATCAATAGGGCACTTGTTCTTATAAGCTATAAGTGCATGGAGAGGTTAATCAAGTAATAAGCAGAAATAAAATTATCTATATAAGTTAAGCATATGACAGTCAGATATATATTAGCATTTTCTTATTTACATAAGATCCCTTTTCAACGAATACTATTATAATATCAAGATGGGTGGAAAGAATCGAATTGCAAATCCAAAAATTTCTATAATATTTTTTCTAAGAGAATATCCATTGAATAACATAAGGAGATTTTGAGCAATAGAAAAGGTAGGAAATTAAACATGGTGCTTTCAAAAAGTTTGAGGAATGAAATTAAAGGATAAATTTATTTTTGTACAAAATTTTTTAGATTCATGCACAATTTTTTCATAATACTCACTTTTCATGAACTTTACAAAGACCCATTGTTTATTATCATAGTCCCATTTTCAACAAGGTGACAAGTTCAACTTATTTGTTTCCCTTTAGGATACAGGTAAATAGGAATAAATGTTTATTTTCCAAGATAGTACAAAAGATTGCATTCCAATCACCATACCTGAGAGTTTACCTGTACACACATCAAGATAATAATTTAGGAGCTTACTATATATATATATATATATATATATATATATCTTCTGATGTTCAGAATGATTATCTGAAAAATCAACACCTAGGAAGAACACATTTTTCCAAAGTGGAAAACAAAGTCAACTTCCCAAATGAAATGCTCCATCTACTTTACTATGTGACTGGCATTTTATAAGCCAGCTCAGTATTTTTCCTGGAATAAATCATTCTTGTTTGTGTCTCTAATCCCCCGGCTTCCCAGTCTTTAATACCTGTTTTGTTTTTCTCTGAAAGTTAAAATGTGTACCAAGGTAAAAATTTCCTTTTCTAAAGTGCTAGATTTATTGGAAAACATGTATTTTGGCCTCCAGAAAATTTGACATTAAAGTCACCCAGGGAAAAGGGGTTTTGTCGCATGGTTAACCATGTTCATTCTCATATACATATATGTGGCATTCCTCACACAATAGTTGAAAATGTATAGTTCCCTTTCTTCTAGAAGCCTCTTAGTAAAATTCAAAGCAGTAAGTTAGTATACAATTAAATGGTTATATGTAAATCTATGGTAAATGTAAATCTGAGATGACTGCACTCAAAACAATACATATATGAGTAGATAACAATGTGTAGCTTAGAGTGGGATGACAAAAGCACACTTCCTTCCCTTTCCTAATGGGACTGGAATCTACATGCAGATACAGTAAGAGAAGTTCTCTATCTATCTACTGCTTTCCCAGGCACATTAGCAGGGAGCTAGATCGGAAGTGGAGCAGCCAGGACTCAAACCAGTGCTCATGTGGGATGCCAGCATCACTGGTGGTGGCCTAACCCGCTGTGCCACAGCGCTGCCAGTTTTAAGTCCCAGCTGCACCACTTCCTACCCAGCTCTCTATTATGGCCTAGGGAAGCAATAGAAGATGGCCCAAGTCCTTGGGTTCCTGAACCCACATGGGGGACCTGGAGGAGGCTCCTGGCTCCTGGCTTTGGATTGGTGCAGCTCTGGTTGTTGTGGCCATTTGGGGAGTGAACCAGTGGATGCAAGACCTCTCTTTCTCTCTTGCTCTCCCTCTCTCTCCCCCTCACTCTCTTCTCTCTCTCTCTCTCTCTACTTTCTGCCTCTCTGTAACTTGCCTTTCAAATGAATAAATAAATCTTCTAAAAAAAAAAAAAACCTGCCAGTTCTTTACCTCTATATAAACAGCATATCTCACACAGGTTTGCATATACTTTTACTTTAAAATAATCTTTTTTTATTTTTTATTTTTTATTTCATAAATGTGAATTTACAAAGTGCAACTTTTGTATTGTTGTGGCTTCCCCCCCAACCTCCCTCCCTCCCGTGGCCCTCCCCTCTCCCTCTCCCATCCCACCCTTTATCGAGTTTCATTTTCAATTACCTTCATATACTGAAGATCAACCTAGTATATACTAAGCAAGGATTTCAACAGGCTGCATTCACACAACCGCACAAGGTATAGGGTATTGTTCGACTAGTAGTGTTTTTAAGTTTCATAGTAAAACACATTAAGGACAGAGATCCTACGTGGGGAGCATGTACCCAGTGACTCCCGTTGTTGATTTAACAATTGGCACTCTTATTTATGACGTCAGCAATCGCCTGAGACTCTTGCTATGAGCTGTCTAGGCTATGGAAGCCCCTTGAGTTCACCAGCTCTGAACTTGTTTAGTCAAGGCCGTGTCACAGTGGAGGTTCCTTCCTCCCTTCAGAGAAAGGCGCCTCTCTCCTTGATGGCCTGTTCCTTTTGCTGGGGTCTTGTTCACCAGGGTCTTTCATTTAGATTGTTTTTTGCCACCGTGTCATGGCTTTCCATGCCTGTGAGACTCTCATGGACCTTTTAGCCAGATCAGAATGTCCCAAGGGTTGATTCTGAGGCAGGAGTGCTGTTTTGGGCATTTGCCATTCTATGAGTCTGCTGTGTGTCCTGCTTCCCCCACAGTATAATTTTAAAAAATTATTAAAATAATTGTGTTTTGTATTATAAAGATATCATGAAAAATGTTCTCTTTCCATGACTGACATGATCCCCAGTATTTTCTGATATTCAAAATCCCACATTCCTTTAACCATCTTTCAACATAAAATACACTTTAGTCTACTCCTCCGAAAAAAATACCTCCCAAGAGAAATAATCATGTGTTGAAATTGACCTTGTATCAATGCAATGACTAATGACATTACCATCAAGATATACCACTTGTATTTTGTTGTAGGAGATCTTAATTGATTTATTACTTCCATAGCGGCAGTGACCTACATGGGAGTGGACTATTTGCTTAATTTTGGGTTTGGCAGGTCCTAATTTTATTCTAAGTCATGAATAGGATTTCTTGATTGGATAGAACCAATCAAACTTTATGTATATTCACAGATGGACTGTCATGTTACCCAGCAGAACATTAATAGGCTCTATAACCACATATGGTTTCTTTATATCTTCTAATGAGAATCTTTCTTTTCACGTTTGTATTGCATTTTCAGAGGTCCTTCTGAAGAAGATGGCAAGAGTGTTGATCTAAAATTAATATTTTTAGTCACACATTTTACACAAGTTCATTCAGGTGACTGTACAGATTTTTTAAATGAAGTGAATGAGGCCTGCATAGACTTATTAATTTAGTCCACAGAATGCCTAAGTTATAAATTAGCACTTGCCTGTCTTGGCAGAAGAGAAGTGCTGGCATCATTCACAGGAGCGTGTCAGTGTATTCCCCGAAGTAATCTATCACTACAAACTGGGAGTGAACCCCAAGAGAAAATGCATTGCTGAGAATTCTTTCATCAACCAGCATATAGGCTGGATGTTTGGCAGGTGCACACTCCTCCTTGTCAAAAATGTGTTATATCAAATAGCTGCAAAGATACTGTCCTTCATTTTTAAACATCAGAGAACCAAAAGATGAAAATACATTAAAGCAGAAACTGCCTGCATTGAAAAGATAAAAACTAACTTTAGATTTAACTCATTCAATGAATTCAGCAGAGGGTCCCAAATTTGGGCAGATAGTGTAATAGTTTCAAAAGGTTCCTTTTAACTATGTCCTGAATAAACAATTATCCTGCTACAGCAGGGACTGGATTCATACACAAAGGCTAAATTGCAAATGCATTTAGTCTCCATGTCCCCTGGAACACTTTAACTTGTTAAATATTAAAATCAATTTGGTGTTCAATAGGAAGTCAATATAATTTCTTTAGAAAAATGATGCCCTCAGTTCAGAGGAATGAATAAGCTAGCTTGGACATTTCATGCAATTGAATCCAGTGGTCTAATTTTTCAGGAAAATGATACCACATGTACTAAAGTAATCTAATAAATCTGCTTATGAATTTCTTAGTTGCTGCTAAATTTGAAATGATTGTTCCCAGATCCCCAGGAGGCATTACAACATAAGGTTGTAAATTCATTTTCTAAAATAGCTGTCTTTACCAGACATTTTAATTGTTGATTAGAGGGGAATTGGTAAAATTCATCATATCATTTCTACCTGCATAAAAATAGCAAACAACAAATGTTTAGACTGTTGGGTTGAAACTTGATTCTGCCATTTAACAGCTCTGGAGCCTTTGACAAGTGAGGTGTCTCAGTTACTACCTCAGTTTTATCCTTTGCAAAATGGAATAATAATAGTAACTGATTCATATTTTTAGTCAGTAATAAATTACTTAATACCAAAGCATTGTTGTTATTCTGAACAAAAGGAAGCCTGTAGCAGTCTAGTTCAAACCTCTAGAACTTCAAACTTTTAACCATATTCATCTCTAAAGTACTCTTATTCCATAACTTTCCTGGGGATTTAGATCCTATAATCTAGCAATAGAACAACAGAGTAAAATAAAATTGTTCAAATAGAAAAAGAAGAATAAGAGAATTAACAGTGTGATGTCAAAGTATAAGCAGGTGCAATTCCATCATAGCTCTACTATTTAGTCCATTTATGCAAAGAATCAAAGATGGTCAACGTTTGTTCATTGACATGTCCACAGCACTCAACATTGTTTGCACATTACAGGTGTTCACTAAATGCTTGTTGAATAATTGAGGTGAGTGAGTTAATTGATGAATTTACCCCATATTCATGAGTATCAGAAGTCATGGTCATTTTGTCTATAGAATTAGCAGGAGAGCATTAAGGTCTTGAAGAAGATCAAAATAAGGAAGAAAGCATTAAGCCTAGAGTTTAAGATACCACTATCCCATATAGGATTACCTATGTTCAATTCCCAACTCTAGCTCGTGACCCAGCCTCCTGCTGATGCAAACCCTGGGAGATAGTGATGATGGCTCAAGTGGTTGGGCCTTGCCACCCATGTAGGGGATGTTGGTTGCATTCCCAACCACTGGCTTCAGCCTGGCATTGAAGGCATTTGGTGAGTGAACAAATTGATGAGAGATCAATCTTTCACTTTCTGAAAGATGAAAGAACATAATTATTGCAGTTTTTTCTAGATTAGCTAAGTAAATGAATAAATCAATTCATAGGCAAAAGTTACTGATTAGGGACCCAACAGTTGTTCTGGTTAAGGGAATGTAGAGTGCCACTGAGTTAAAGTATACAAAAGGGAAGAGGGAGAAAGATCAGCTTATTAGTTCAATATATATAACTGAGAGTCTTCCAAATCAACCACTGCAGCTACTTAGTTAGCTATCTGAGCAACTATGTTTCTGAATAACTTATTTTCCTTGTCAAACCTTTCTCTCAGCATTATATATCAATTTGGTTAATCAAAAATATCTTTCTACATGAAAAATTATAAATTTAATGTATATTCTATCACTAGTCAGTCTATTCATTAATACAGAAAAAATCTGCTGAGCACCTGTGCCTATGAGTCTAATATACTTTGAATAGTTCAGTCAACAGACAAAAATACTTGCAACATGGAGAGTACATTCCCAGTAAGAGGCAAACCATACGTTAAATATGATATTAAAAACTGTTTTGTGCTGTGTATAAATGCAAAGCAGAATAATACTAATAGGGGCTACTTAGGGAGGAAGAGAAGGCAACTTTAATAGAATGGTCAAAATAGGCTACACTAAGAATGCAACATTTAAGGTACAGCTTGAGGTAGGTGAGGTATAAAGTCATTATATCTGGGCAAGGCTTTCTCTATTTGAAAAAAATTAGAAAATGGAAAACTATATTGAATTACCTTTTCCCATCACCAGCTTTTAACGTTGATTAAAATGTATTATCTCAACAGGCTAATCCTCCGCCTTGCGGCGCCGGCACACCGGGTTCTAGTCCCGGTCGGGGCACCGATCCTGTCCCGGTTGCCCCTCTTCCAGGCCAGCTCTCTGCTGTGGCCCGGGAGTGCAGTGGAGGATGGCCCAAGTGTTTGGGCTCTGCACCCCATGGGAGACCAGGAGAAGCACCTGGCTCCTGCCATCGGAACAGCGCGGTGTGCCGGCCACAGCGCGCTACCGCGGCGGCCATTGGAGGGTGAACCAACGGCAAAAGGAAGACCTTTCTCTCTGTCTCTCTCTCACTGTCCACTCTGCCTGTCAAAAATAAAAAAAAAATGTATTATCTGGGGGCATGTATTGTAGTTCAGTAGGTTAAGTCACCTCTTGGAATGCCCACACTCCCATGTGAGTTCCTGGGCTCTAGTCCCTTCTCCAGTTTCTGTCTTGTTTCTACACATGTGCACCCTAGGAGGCAACAGACGATGACTCAAGTACTTGGGTCCCTATCACCTTGTGATAAAGGAGTTATTACTCTTTTAAAGGTAAGAAAAATAAGAGTAGAAAAGTTAGATAAAGGATAATTCAGCAATAAGTTATTACATTAGAGAAGAGTTAAAGAGTAATTATAGCTTAGAAAGAAATTTGTATGTATACATAATGCCAAATGAATGTTTTGTCTTGTCTCACCCACCCAAAAGTAGGTAAAGGTTTTTCCTGGATGTCTACAGTTTTTTCTATAATTGATTTTCTTTCTCCTGATAGCATTAGGATGTGGCTAGTGATGAATTCACCTCACACAAAATTTAAGGGAATACTCAAATACTCAGTAATCAAGATAAATAATAATTTAATGCAGTATTTTCCATTGAAATCATGATTAATGCAAACATCCATCAACATTTTGAATAAAGGCAGAACTAGACTTTATTCTTATATAATCTTCTTCCCTTCATCCTGGTCCTACACCTGTCTGACATTTCAATCATTCCTTTCACTATACAGCAAGGAGATAGCTGTTGAAGGTAACATAATATCTCCCCTAGGGGTATGTAGTACATGACAAAAGCAATCTCAAATTGCTTAGTATTAGATGATTACATCGGAACTCAGTCTTTCTACCTGTCTCTTAAATTACCCCATGCGCATAGCTCCTAACTTTGTTTGAAAGCAAAACTGGGTTCACAAAGCCTGAAGGTGAAAATCTCCAGGTAAGAAATGGTTCTTACCTATTTCACAAATACACCAACAGCTGCCAAGGACTGCTCTGTCTTCAGTCATTCACACCAAGAGCTATGTACAAAAGTGCTTTTCCTGGTTGGAAATGCTTAAATGCATGTAGGTATGATAATACATTATGACTCAGTCAATGTTTCTATAATAAGTTATTGCTTCAAATTGTGCATTAGACACAGCACAACATCAAATCCTATGTATTTATTCATCATCCTCTCCAGGGCTAGCCTCAGGTGAAGTTGTAAAGCAGAGTGGGTTTATCCATGACAGATTGCCACACTCTCCAGAATGCAGTAGATGCCCATCATCCTTCCCAATACCAGCTGCCCTGCTCACCTGCCTATCGGCCCTATCAGTCCTCTGGGAACCACACTAAACTTCTGCCCATTTCTCTTTATGGAAATATACCTACTAGTTTTACCATCAGTAAGTCATATTGAAGTGTCATATACAATAATATTTAATGTGTTTTCATGGCCATAGTATTAGCATTTCACAGAGGCTGGAGGAAAAAGTACACCTAGTCATGTCTCTATAGAGAGCATAAAATTGTGTATATTGAACACTTAACAGCTGTAAATGACTCCAATGCAAGAAGATATAACAAATCTCTGAGAGTCACCTTTAAATGATAGAATAAGTGGAGTAACTTTTTTGGTATTTACATATTATATCTGTTATGGAATAGTTTTTCACATAAAGCATAGAAGATAATGAATAGCAAGCAGGCACTCTTTAGCTTTATCAAGTCTCCACCTCTTACCACATGTACTCTAAAGTTTATGTTACATAAAACATAAAAGACAAAATTGAAACCTTCTAGAAGGCTGTTTTTCTATTAGCTTCCTTTTGGAAACTATTATCATAAACTTTTGATATTTCTTATTGCTTTATCAGTAATACCAGTTAAATATATATCCAAACAATAAGAAATATTTTATTTTGGAAAATTTCAAATATTGGGGCCAGTACTGTGGATTAGTAGGCTAAGCCTCCACCTGTGGTGCTGGCATCCAATAAGGGCAATGGTTCATGTCCTGGCTGCTCCTCTTCTGATCCAGCTTTTGGCTCATGTCCTGGGAAAACAGTGGAACATGTCCCAAGTACTTGGCCCTCTGCACCTGCATGGGAGACCTGGAAGAAGCTCCTGGCTCCTTGCTTCAGATCAGTCCAGTTCAAGCCTTTGTGGCCATTTGGGAAGTTGTCTAGTGAGTGAAAGACCTTTTTCTCTGTCTCTTCCTCTCTCTTTCTGTAAACTCTACCTCTCTAATAAATAAAATCCTTTTAAAAAATTACAAATATTGTATATATACTATCCTATTGGAAAAATTGCTTTTTAAAACTAATTTATTGGAAACATTTACAGAAAGAAAGGAAGAGACAGAAATGGAGAGGGAAGGAAAGGAGAGGGAGAGAAAGAGATCTTCCATACACAGATTCACCCCCCAAAAGGCCATAACAGCCAGGGCTGGGCCAGTCCAAAGCCAGGAGCAGGAGTTCTTTCAGGAATCTCATGTGGGTGCAAAGGCCCAAATACATGGGCCATCCTCTGCATTACCATGTGATTAGCAGGAAGCTGGATCTGAAGTAGAGCAGTGGGGACTTGAATTGGCTCCCAAAGGGGATGTTGGTGTCGCAAGTGGCATTTTTACCTACTATGCCACAATGCTGGCCCCTTAACAACTTCTTATAAATACACATACACACACACAAACACACACACATATATACTTTATATATATATATATATATACTTTATATATATCAAAGATTAATTAATCATTTTGGTTCTTATAGCCTTTGTACATTCATTTTATTTTACTTACATGTTATTTTGTTGGTGGTAATTTTTCTTATTACAGGCAATGTTGCAAAAATAACAGTTTTGTAATTGTAATACCTAAAAGTAAAATTGCTGGTCAAATTGAGCATTTCTAACTATACTAGATAATTCCACACTGCTTCCCTCTAGTGAAGGATGTCATCCTGTATTTGCATCATCATTTGATGTTCAGATATTGTCAGGCTTTTTTATTTTTAGTAAATTTAAAAGTGTAGAAATGAACTTCAAAGTTTTTTTTTTTAATGTAGTGACAATTGTGTGTGTGTGTATATATATATATATATATATATATATATATATATATATGGTCTACAGTGCATAGTTTCTTTCTTTCTTTTTTTTTGGACAGGCAGAGTGGACAGTGAGAGAGAGAGAGAAAGGTCTTCCTTTTGCTGTTGGTTCACCCTCTAATGGCCGCTGCGGCCAGCGCACCACGCTGATCCGAAGGCAGGAGACAGGTTCTTCTCTTGGTCTCCCATGCGGGTGCATGGCCCAATCACTTGGGCCATCCTCCACTGCACTCCCGGGCCATAGCAGAGAGCTGGCCTGGAAGAGGGGCAACTGGGATAGAATCCAGCGCCCCGACCGGGACTAGAACTCCGTGTGCCGGCGCTGCAGGTTGATTAGCCTATTGAGCCGCAGTGCTGGCGTACAGTGCATAGTTTCAATACATGTATACATTGTGTACTGATCAAATTAGCATAATCAACATTTCTCCTTTGACATTACCTTAACCTTGAAATCCCTTCTTCTATTTGCTCATAAAATAAGATAGGCTGTTGCAGACTATATTTGCCCCACTATGCTATGAAACACCAGGAATTTATTCCCTTAATCTAGTTCAAATTTAGTACCCTTTATTCAAATATCTGCTGTCCCCTATGACCTTTCCCAGCCCCTGGTAAGTACTATTTTGTGTTCAAACTGAGTTTTTTTTTAGCTTTCACATGTGAAGGAAAACACATAGCAATTGTCTGTATGTGAGGTTTGTTTCACTTAATCTGTGTTCCAGTTCCATCCATTTTGCTGCAAATGAAAGGATTTCTTTCTTATGACTCACCGAATGTTATTTTAAGTAGTATTTTTCTAATAATTTGTGAAGTTACAATGTATTCATGAATTATCCCTTTAGATTACTTCTTCTGTTGATTTCCCACTTATATCTCATTGCACATTTTATAGTGAGAAAGGTCGTTTGTTCCAATGAATATAATGAATGATTATTCTTCAGTTATTAAAGTTAGTAGAGAAGATCTGATTGTGCTAGTGGCCTCTTGGTATTTCTTAATATAGAGAGAGCAGTTTTCTTTGGTTGTCCAAAGACTAATTCTGATTGTCCCAATCATTATCCATAGTGTCTACAAAATAAGGTTACATGTAGAAATACAAGTTCCAACCACTATAGATTCAAATCCTCATTTATTCTTTTTTTGTGTAACTTTAGACAAGAAATGCAACATCTGAGTAGTGCAATATCCTAATCTTAAAATGAGATAATAACTCCAACTCTCAAACTTCAAATCAAATAAACTTGTTGAGAATGTACAGTGATGACTAGCAATGGATCTAGAATCATTAGCCTGGTCCCTGACCCACAGCGATGATTATTCTTAGGTGTTACATCCTAAGTGTATTGAGATGTGAGATAAAGTTTTAGTGATCACATTTTAGTTTATGTAATTTGTTTTCTCCTACAAAGCATATAATAATTTATAAACCATTTTCCCCCTTATTTCCTGTGGTTTTACCATTTGCCTTGTTCCTGTTAATCTATTTTCATTCTCAGTTTCTGAGAAGATTTCTCTATGCTAATATATAAAATCTTGTAAACTTTAATGAATGCCATCAAAATTATTTGAAACTTTTTAAAGATACTGTAAAAATCTCATTGGTTTTCTTTCCCAGATGACTCATAAAGGTGACTCTCTTGATGCAAAATGATAGCCTTTTTCCAAAATCTTAGCAAGAAATGACAATCTTGGAATATGGCTATAACTGGAAATGTCATTTGATTGCAGTGGTACAAAATTATATCCTTGACCCCAACACTAAAAGCTAGGTTAAAAGCCTCAAAACCAGAGACATCCCTTGTAATTGACTGTGAAGCCCCCTAAGGTACTAAAAATTGAGGGGTCAAGATAGAAAATTATAGGAGCTGCAAGGGTATAGTTGATGCCTAAGAGCACTAAAATCTAATCACAGAACTGAAAACAAGACAGATGCAACCACATTTTTAAAATTGTTTCCAACATTTCTTCCATATGACCTGTTTATGGCTTTTGAGGTTTGTGTTATCTATCACAAGAAAATACCCAAAGTGGTCAAGACAATGAGCTTTCAGATTTGCTATCATGTTTTTCTTCCTCACAAAATCTAAACATGACCTTAGGAAACCAGTTCTCTATCATTCATCCCACACAGTCTTTTCCTCTTCTCAGTCCTCTTGTTTCTCATGCTTCACAGTTGTGTTTCTACCATGAAGAGCCACCTTTCTTTCCTTTTTTTATCCCAAAAGATTCCTTGAATTTGTTTTAATAAAGATGAAAATAGTCTTAGAAATGAAACAGAGCTCACTTGTTGGACTTAAGAATTGTGCAATCCATAGTTTGGAAGAGAATAATTGATAGTACTGCTGTAGGAGAGGCGTTGCTCAAAGAAAAAAGCAGAGGCTCAGATTTGTCAGGGAAAAAGTCTCTTGATAAGAATGATGATGATACAGAAAGAAAAGGGTCAACTATTTTAAAATTATAAATTATCTATGTGTTTGTTGTAAGAAATTCAAGTGATATGTGCGTATTGAAATTGGAGATTGTTTTTCAGAGCAATCTCCACATATCACCACCCCAACAGTTTTTGTTTTGTATTTTCAAGCTTGTTTAACACTTAAAATACTATATAGTCACATAAATACTTTGAAGTGATGATATGTAAGCAAGTACTAAACAATGTTCATGGTAAATTGAATTGAAAAATAATTTTATTTTGGTGAAAAAATTTTGAAATTCCAAAAACATGAGGAGTTTTTTAAGAGAGTATGAAAAATATGCAAGTTAGAAAAAATCTGCTTGAATTTCAAAACTTTTTGGTACCAAAGTAAATTTTAATCTGATTTTCAATAGATTTTTTAATGAACCTTATGCATATACACATATGTGTAGATGTATATATATGTCTTCTGTAACTTGTTTTCACTGAATCATGTATCATGCATATTTTTAATGCAAGTATTGTTCAAGTTCTTTTTAAATGCACTATAGTATTCTAGTGTGTATATAACATACATAATTTAATCATATTTATCCATTTCATTATTAATATACATTTGGATTGCCTCTATTTTATTGCAAAATATGAACATTTTTACATAACAGTTCTGTAGATGTATACAAAAACATACACATATCATATAAGGATATTACTTGAGGTGGAGTTGCTTGGTTATGAGATTTAATCATTTTAAATGTGCCTTAATTTTTTTTAAAAGATTTATTTATTTATTTATTTATTTATTTGAAAGTCAGAGTTACACAGAGAAGGAAAGGTAGAGAGAGACAGGTCTTCCATCTGTTGGTTCACTACCCAATTGGCCATAATGGCTGGAGCTGCACCAATCCAAAGCCAGGAGCCAGGAGCCTCTTCTGGGTCTCCCACACTGGTGCAGGGGCCCAAGGACTTGGGCCATCTTCCACTGCTTTTCCAGGTCACAACAGAGAGCTGGATCAGAAGTATGACAGCCATGACTTGAACTGACACCCATGGGATTCTGGCACTGTAGGCTGTGGCTTTACCCACTATGCCACAGAACCAGCCCCAATGTGCCTTTATTTTATAGAAAAAAAAAGCCTTCATTATGCCAATTTTTCCTCCAACAACAGTATATGAAGAATAGTCAGTTCCTCAAGAAAACTGTCCACATTTGAAATAATCAAGCCTTTCTAGAGTGTGTCAATTTAATAGGGAAAAAACATCCTACTGAACTTTTGATCTGCATTTCCTTGACATATAATGAAGCTACGAATTTTTATATGCTTACTTCTTTTAAGATTTATTTATTTGAAACTCAGAGAGAGATCTTCCATCTGCAGGGTCACTAGCCAGATGGCTGCAATGGCCAGGGCTGGCCAGGTGAAAGCTAAGAGTCAGGAGCTTGCTTCTTCCAGATCTCCCACATGGGAGGAAGGGGCCCAAGTACGTTGGCCATTTTCTACTGCTCTTCCCAAGTCATTAGTAGGGAGCTGGATTGGAAATGAAGCAGCCTGGATAGGAACCAGTACCTGTGTGGGATGCTGTTGTCACAGGCTGTAGATTTACCCACCACATCACAATACTGTCCTCAATATGTTTAGTTCTTATATGTGTGCTTTTTCATTAATTATGATATGTATCATACATGCATATCATCTGTACACATACATGATGTGTGTAGCTCTTATTTGTGATATATTTTATCATTTAGAAGTTTATTATGTAATCAAATTTGGAATTGGAAATTATTAGTAAGAACTTTGCCTTATATATTCCATTCTCTAAGAACCTTTTTAAAAATATTTTGTAGTATGTTTAATTACGTAATTGGAAAGAATGTATGAGAAAATTCAAGTTCTTGTCTGGGTTTTACAACACGTGTGTCATTTTAGCAAACTTAGACATTGCTTAAACTCTGTCTAGACAATAAATATTTCAGATGATTTTCCGCTTCACACTTTCTTTGCTACTGCTAAGCAATCTTTTATTTCTACAGGAGTGGTACTTTAGCCCTTTTCATTATCAGTTTTGTTACATTCATATTTTATATGCACATTTCTCCCACTTAACTACAGTCTTTTTAAATTTTATTTATTTAAATGGTAGAGTTTCAGAGGCAGAGAGAGAGAGACAGAAAGAGAGAGAGAGAGAGAGAGAGAAAGGTCTTCCATCCACTGATTCACTCCCCATATGGCTGAAAAGGCTGGAGCTGGGTCGATCCCAAGCCAGGAGACAAGTGCGTCTTCCAGGTCTTCCACATGCTTGCAAGGGCCCAAAGACTTGGGCCATCTTTGAATGCTTTCCCAGGCCATGGTAGAGAGCTGGATCAAAAGTAGGGCAGCCAGGACTCAAACCAGCTCCCATGTAGGATACTGGCACTGCAAGCGGCAGCTTTACGTTCTATGCCACGTGCTATGCTGGCCCCATCTTTTACTGTCTTATAAAGAACATTAGTATCCTTTTTATTCCTTTCTTAGGATTCATAAAACTTTCTGTGATATTTCTAACATGAAGGATCCTCAAAAATTTTTTGGAAATGCATACTATAAAAATTATACATAGATATTATACCAAAATAAGTGTATCTTTTAATTCAATTTTCATGACATTTTTAAGTACTCTTGTGTCAGAGATTTCATATCAGTTGCCTCTTTTTTATATCCCCCTTTTAGATTTTGAAATCTTGACATATGTGACTCTTATCAACTGGCCAACATCTAAATCCTACTGAGGGTACTGCTCCTCACCCAATAAAAGAAAACAGACTCACAAAATAAAACATACAAATAAACAAGCTAGAGTAACAGAAAAGCAACTGAGCACTTGGAAACCATGTCAAGGAAGTTTATGTCTGTCTCCATAATCTATTACCTTTACAAGACTGTAAATACTGCAGTAAAGGAACATATTGCTGAAGTCCACTCTTGTGACTTAGGGTACAATTTTGTCTACTCAGAAACTGCCTAGGATGGAAAGATGTACTGAGTTCTTATGTTCTAATCCATCCATGAAAGAACATTTCAGGCAGCTAGAGAATCTTTTTTTTTTTTTTTACATTTTCAATTATCTTTATATACAGAAGATTGATTTAGTATAAATTAAGTAAAGATTTCATCAGTTTGCACCCACACTGAACATAAAGTGTAAAATGCTGTTTCAGTACTAGTTATAGCATTAATTCACATTGGACAACACATTAAGGACAGAGATCCTACATGAGGAGTAAGTGCACAGTGACTCCTGTTGTTGACTTAACAAATTGACACTCTTATTTATGGCGTCAGTAATCACCCTAGGCTCTAGTTATGAGTTGCCAAGGCTATGGAAGCCTTTTGAGCTCGCTGACTCCGATCTTATTCAGACAGGGTCATAGTCAAAGTGGAAGTTTTCTCCTCCCTTCAGAGAAAGGTACCTCCTTCTTTGATGGCCCCATTCTTTCTACTGGGGTCTCACTCATAGAGATCTTTCATTTAGGTCCTCCTTTTCTTTTTTGCCAGAGTGTCTTGGCTTGCCATGCCTGAGAAACTCTCATGGGCTTTTTAGCCAGATCCAAATGCCTTCCGAAGGGCTGATTCTGAGGCCAGAGTGCTGTTTAGGACATCTGCCATTCTATGAGTCTGCTGTGCATCCCGCTTCCCATGTTAGATCGTTCTCTCCTTTTTAATTCTATCAGTTAGTATTAGCAGACACTTGTCTTGTTTGTGTGATCCCTTTGACTCTTAGACCTATCAGTGTGATCAATTGTGAATTGAAATTGATCACTTGGACTAGTGAGATGGCATTGGTACATGCCACCTTGATGGGATTGTATTGGAATCCCCTGGTATGTTTCTAACTCCACCATTTGCGGCAAATCCGATTGAGCATGTCCCAAATTGTACATCTCCTCCCTCTCTTATTCCCACTCTTATATTTAACAGGGATCACTTTTCAGTTAAATTTAAACACCTAAGAATAATTGTGTGTTAATTGCAGCTAGAGAATCTTGAAAGTGTTTTATTCAACAACACATAATGTTCCCTATTTTCTGTGTGACATAAGACCTAAAGTCTATACAACCTGTATACAGATCAAGACCCTTAATTTAGCCTCTGTCTTCCGGGAAATGTAAACAAGGACGTCTAGAAACTCTATTTTAGAATCATTTGGGAGTTTGTAAAAATTGGTTCTCTTTCAGTAGGTATGGGATGGTGCCTGAGAATCTACATTTCTTTCTCTTTTTCCTTTTTTTCTTTTTTTTGGTATAAAGAATTGTTAAAGACATTTGTTTCTTTATTTGACATACAGAGTGCAAGAGGGAGAGTGAGAAAGAATCTTTCATCTGCAGGCTTGCACCCTAAATTGCTGTTTATAGCCAGGACTGACCCAGGCAGAAGCCAGGAGCCAGGAACTCTATTGGGATTTCCATGATGGGTGGCAGGCGCCCAAGCACTTAGGCCATCTTCTGTTGCCTTCTCGGGACATTACTGGGAAACTGGATCAGAAGCTGAGCAATTGGGACACAAACTGATGCTTTGATATAGAATGCCAGCTTGGCAAGCAATGGCTTAACCTACTGTGCCACAAGGCTGGACCGGAGATTCTGCCTTGCTAACAAATTTCCCAGAAATGCTAAAACTGTAGCTCCTGTGGACCACACTTTGGGTCCCAAGCCCCAGAACCATTCTTCAAATGAACTGCAGGATCATTCTAATTATGAAAACAATTACTATTACCAGTAATGGTGACTACATAATAGTTTGCATTAAAATGGCATTTTAGGTTGACAGAGCACTTTGACATTTGTGAACTCCTTCTGATATTCACAATAACCCCCTGATGAAGGCAGGCATTAATTATCTGGAGGAGACATTGAAGGAGTGTTAACTCCCGCTCAATGTCACACAACTAATAACCGCAAGGTTATCTGTGAGGTTAACTCAGACATAAAGACAATGTAGCAAAATGGCTCAGAGGACAGGCTTTGGAGTCAGAAAGATTTGTCTTTGAATATCATCGCCTTCACTTCTTAATTATGTGCCATTGTACAAGCTATTTAACCTCTATTTTGATTTCCTCATTTATAAGCTGAGCATGCCTATTTCATATACTTGTTAGGCTGAATAACCTCTAAAGTGCTTGGTGTTAAGTGTCTATCACAAGTTAATCACTAAATAAATGGTAAATGCTATTTTGTTTTTTGTTACCATTATTATCTCAGAAAATTCTGCTGAGTTTCTGTAGAATCCCCACAACCTCACAAGACCTTGGTGTCCACCTGCAAAGAATATATAACTTCTTTAGGGCTCTTGACCATCATGGGCTGTACATGAAAATTGTGACAGGATTAGACACTTGGAGTGAGCTTCTTTTCAGTGTATCTCTATTTAGCTGGGGATGTGGGAGGACTTGTGGTGTAGCTGCCTATTGATGTGTTGTTATGTATATAAAGAACAAGTGCCTGCAGAGTTTCTGCTATGGCTCCTTTCACAAGTTCACAAATCCATGTACATTTTCTTCGAGTATAGAAAAGAAGTTATTTTGACAGTGGAATGCTGATGAACTATTATAGGTGGCTAAGCTTCAGATGAACTCACCATGTGTCTTCTGCAAAACAACCGAGCAATGATACAAGAAAATGCTGAAAAATGGCATCCATATCAGTGATAAATAAATGAGAAAAATAAGAAAGGAAATTCTGTACAGTATTGATGGTGGAGACTTATGAAATTGTCTCAATAATTTTTAAATGTATCTTTGTCTTTTTTTCAATACTAAGACCCAAGCAAGGGCAATACAGACTGTTTTTTTAACATCTTAACAAATAAAACATTCATTTTCCCCAAGGTTATTTTTCCATAAAGGTGTAATATTTTTCCTATTTAAAATTCATCATACCTTTTTTTTTCCTGTAACATTTCTCAGCTTTGTGGTTGGAAAGTTCAAAGTTCTCAGTAAAATAATTTCTCATCGAACCTAGGCATTACAACATGAATTTTAATGCTATAATATTTATGGAGATCTCAGATTTTAGAAAAGATAGAAGTAGGAAACAAAGATAAATATGTAAGATGAATTTCAAGATGCAAAATATAAGAATACTATTTCATAGGACTGTCAATTCGGTGAACAATTGGTCAGCTCAAATGCTCAGGTATTATTTTCCTTGAATATCTCATTGATGCATTGTAAACAACTAAACTATTAGTGTGTGAGATGTAATTTAGGCACCATTTCCTATCATATGAGGCTGAGCTCCTGAATCAGGAAACAGATAAATGTCTATTTCTTTTTTTTTTTTTTTTTTTTTTTTGACAGGCAGAGTGGACAGTGAGAGAGAGAGAGAAAGGTCTTCCTTTGCCGTTGGTTCACCCTCCAATGGCCGCTGTGGCTGGTGCGCTGCAGCCGGCGCACCGCACTGATCCGAAGGCAGGAGCCAGGTGCTTATCCTGGTCTCCCATGGGGTGCAGGGCCCAAGCACTTGGGCCATCCTCCACTACACTCCCTGGCCACAGCAGAGAGCTTGCCTGGAAGAGGGGCAACTGGGACAGAATCCGGCGCCCTGACCGGGACTAGAACCCGGTGTGCCGGCACTGCAAGGTGGAGGATTAGCCTATTCTTTTTTTTTTATCTTTTATTTAATGAATATAAATTTCCAAAGTACAGCTTATGGATTACAATGGCTCCCCCCCCCCCATAACTTCCCTCCCACCCGCAACCCTCCCCTTTCCCACTTGCTCTCCCCTTCCACTCACATCAAGATTCATTTTCAATTCTCTTTATATACAGAAAATCAGTTTAGTATATATAAAGATTTCAACAGTTTACCCTCACATAGCAACACAAAGTGAAAAAATACTGTTGGAGTACTAGTTATAGCATTAAATAACAGTGTACAGCACATTAATGACAGAGATCCTGCATGATATTTTTTTAAAAAAAATTGATTAATTTTCTATGTAATTTCCAATTTAACACCAAGGGTTTTTTTTTTTTTTTCATTTTCAATTATCTTTATATACAGGAGATCGATTCAGTATATACTAAGTAAAGATTTTATCAGTTTGCACCCACACAGAAACACAAAGTGTAAAAATACTGTTTCAGTACTAGTTATAGCATTACTTCACATTGGACAACCCATTAAGGACAGATCCCACATGGGACGTAAGTACACAGTGACTCTTAATGTTGATTTAACAATTTAACACTCTTGTTTATGGCGTCAGTAATCTCTCTAGGCTCTAGTCATGAGTTGCCGAGGCTATGGAAGCATTTAGGGTTCGCCGACTTCGATCTTATTCCAACAGGGTCATAGTCAAAGTGGAAGTTGTCTCCTCCCTTCAGAGAAAGGTACCTCCTACCTTGATGGCCCCATTCTTTCCACTGGGATCACACTCGCTGAGATCCTTCATTTAGGTCTTCTTCTTCTTCTTCTTCTTTTTTTTTTTTCCAGAGTGTCTTGGCTTTCCATGCCTACAATACTCTCATAGGCTCTTCAGCCAGATCCGAATGCCTTAAGGGCTGATTCTGTGGCCAGAGTGCTATTTAGGACATCTGCCATTCTGTGAATCTGCTGTGTCTCCCCCTTCCCATGTTGGATCCTTCTCTCCCTTTTTGGTTTTATCAGTTACTATCAGCAGACATTAGACTTGTTTGTGTGATCCCTTTGACTCTTAGATCTATCAGTGTGATCAATTTCAGCTCACAATTGATCACACTGATGGATTAGCCTATTCTTACTCTGCTGAGAAGTTATAAGGACTGCATCCCATATAATAGGAAAAAGAGCAGTGGAAAGCAATACAAAGACAGAGATTATTTGGACACTTTCAACAACCAAACAGCATGAGAAAATAAGTTCACACAGATATCTAATGACATTAAACAAAGCTTAGTGCAATATTTAATGTAAGAAATAGAATGTAATATATAAATAGTAAAAAGTATACATATATAGAAATTGAAATGACTCTCTATACACCAAAATTCGAACCATTTTCACATTCTATATTTTACAAAATGTTCATATAGTTCATAAATAACCATTGTAACTAAACCTTTGACAAACATTAAAAATAGAATACTTGAGGTGGGAATTGTGATAGCCACATTCCAGAACAGAGTGCCTTGGATGAAATGCCCTTCTGATAACAACTCCTGCTAATGTGCCTGGAAAACAGCAGATAGATAGTGGTCCTGGTACCCACATGGGAGTGGACCCAGATGGAGTTCCTGGCTTCTGGCTTCAGTGTGACTCAGACTGAGTTTGTTGGCATTTGGGGAGTGAAGTAACAGATGAAGGATCTTTCTCTCATTTCTCCCTCCTATTTCTTTTTTTTTCCCTCTCTCTGTCTGCCATTCAAATAAATAAGTAAATATTAAAATATTTAAGATGTAGGAGACACATTTCATGCTTAAAAGAGCATAAATGGTGTTTAAAGTCACACAGTCTTGGCTTCATATATTGTCTGACCACTCAATTAGTTGGTCTAGTCTACAATAAACTGCAGCATCAAACAATCCCAAAAGTGCTGTTGCCTTTAAAACATAGCAGTATTTCTTACACATGTGAAGTCTATTGTGGCTTCAAGGGTGTTGTACTCCATCTAAGGACGCAGCATTCCAGATTGATTTGCTCTTACAGCAGCTCTACATAAACACAAGCATCCACAATCAACATGACATGGAGAAAAAGGGCTGGAGATGTGAACATCAGCAATTACACACTTATGATCAGACGTAGCCCTCAGCATTTCAGTTCACTTTCTGGCCATGATCACACAACTAATAATGTATGGTGTAGCAGGTTCTGGAAGAAGAGGAGAGACAAAGTTTGAATATGCCTCAATATCTCCTACCGTAACTGCGAGCCTCTCAGATGCCACTGGGCTATGGACTGGACTTCACTACGATTTATTTAGCCATGTAATAGCCTCATTTGAATATTAAAATTATTTTACTACTATGTTTACTGGACTGGAGAAAAGAGTTATTGCTTGTTCAATATCTGAGCCAAATATAATATCTCTGCTGCAAGTAATCTGTTGCAAAGTGTGACTACTTCTGCCTTTGAGTTATCTCATGTGACACGAGTAGCTACAGTGTCTGCGTTTACAACAGAATTTTTTATATTGTATTACACCATATAATCTGGGTTGTTCAATCAGTCTGTATGAATCAGTTATTTGTTCACATGGCTCAATCTACTTTTTTACAAGCAAAGAGCCACAACAATTCATCTCCCCACAGCAAGCACTAGAAAAGAATAGCACAGTGCTTAATCATCACAATAACTTCATCTGCTTCCATCAATGAAAGTCAGCAATTATATACTACTGAACAGTGCCAAGAATGGCTTAGGTGTCATACCTCCCCATGGAGGCATGTGATATGAAAATGAATGATCTTTGGCATCAGACAAGTGTGCCTTCAGATCTCATCTCTATCATTTATGTCGCACACAACCTTAGGCAACATATTTATTATCACTAAATTCCAATGTCCTCATCAGAAAAATGGAGATAAAAATATTTACCTATAGCAGCTGCTTTTGATTTCCTTTATCACATCTCTCAGTCTCACCTCTGATTTCAGCCTCATTTTTAATAAACAACCCTTGCTACAAGGGTGTTTCTCTCTGCTGTTCTGCTTTGTAGTTATCTCCCTGGTTGGCTACTAAACTCTGGAGGGAAGGTAACACTTTCCTGGAACAGAATTTCTCTATGAATGTCCTAGCCTCCCATCCTTCAGACTGAAACTTGTGGACAGTAATTGCTGTAATTCCTAATGTCTTGGTGGGATTGAACCTGTATTGCCCAGAATAAAATCCTCAATACCATACTTCACGAGCTTTCCTTTCTCCTTTCTTCCTACTGCTTGGGTCTTCCCTATAGATCACACCCTGAGTAAACTTTGTGTGTTTGAGTGTGTGTATGTGTTTATGCATGAAGAATATTTCAAGGAGAATATTTCAAGGAAGACTCTCTTTTTTCAATATTTATTTTTTGAAAGAGTTACACACACACACACACAGAGAGAGAGAGAGAGAGAGAGAGAGGTTTTCCATCAGCTGGTTCACTCCCCAATTGGCTACAAAGGCCAGAGCTACGCCAATCCAAAGCCAGGAGCCAGGAGTTTCCTCTGGGTCTCCCATGCGGGTGCAGGGGCCCAAGGACTTGAGCCATCTTCTACTGCTTTCCCAAGCCATATCAGAGAGCTGGATTGGAAGTGGAGCAGCTGGGACTCAAACCAGCACCTATATGGGATGCTGGCACTGCAAGCGACCGCCTTACCCGCTTTGCCACAGCGCTGGCCACAGGGAAGACTATCTGAAAGCCCACAGCCTCTCAAAGGCCTTGGCTGCACAAAACTCATAGCAGAATCACATGGTTCTATTCAGTAACTTTTTTATTTATATTTTCAGGGACACAATATGTTTATTTAATTATAATAGTGTTTCCTATGTTAAATAAAGGGTCTGTACAAAGAAGCAAAGCCCACTCCTCTGTATCTCTCTCTCTTTCTCTCTCTCTCAAACACACACACACACGCAACACATTCTTTGGATTGTCCATGGTAAAGCATCAATACCACATAACACTGGGGTGTATTCAAAAGAAAACTAGATATTACAGTTACTTTTTAAGAAAATAATAATAATATACAGAGTCTCTTGGGTGCAGACCCCCCTCCTTTTTTTTGACAGGCAGAGTGGACAGTGTGAGAGAGAGACAGAGAGAAAGGTCTTCCTCTTCCGTTGGTTCACCCCCAAATGGCCACTGAAACTGGCGCACCACACAGATCTGAAGCCAGGAGCCTTATTTTTCATTCAAATTTCTGAAACTATGTAAATAAACTGTATCTGAAATGTCTTTTTCTCTCTCATTTCAGCTGCTTATCTATGATAATATTTTGCAGCCTATAAAATATACACTATTCATAAAGTCTTCCCTGAACCTCTTAGTCCCCATAAACTGTTCTCTTCTGATTTCTTAATGTATTCTGTCTAAGTCATTCATCATATATGACACACGAGAGTGATAGTTTGCCTCTTCACATCAGATTATATTCAATCTCAAAAAGAATTAGAAGATCCTTGCAGGTAAGTACCTTCTCTTATAGATCTTAGCTGTTTTCAATGCCTGTGTAGATTTCCATGGACAAATAATAGATCTGTACAGAAAGGATATTATATAGCCGGGAAAAATCAATTTTGGGAAGCTACCATAGTCAGCAAATTATTTTTTATAAAGTACATCAAGTAAAAGCATATAATTTTAATGGGAGCTTAAAATATAAATACAAATTGAAATTATTTCATGGAATGAACAATATTAAGCAACTCCGACAAACACTAGGACTATGCTAATCTAATGTCATACTTGATCATGTAATGACTATGTGCCAAGCTCTAAACTCAAGTCCTTACCTGAAGTTCTGCTTTGGAACAACTCAAATTTAGACAATACCAAATTTGGGGAAAACATCTGTAAGGTTTTTTTGTTTGTTTGTTTGTTTTTTTGACAGGCAGAGTGGATAGTGAGAGAGAGAGAGAGAGAGGGGGGAGAGAGAAAGGTCTTCCTTTTTGCAGTTGGTTCACCCTCCAATGGCCATTGCAGCCGGCACATCGCACTGATCCGAAGGCAGGAGCCAGGTGCTTATCCTGGTCTCCCTTGTGGGTGCAGGGCCCAAGCACTTGGGCCATCCTCCACTGCACTCCCGGGCCATAGCAGAGAGCTGCCCTGGAAGAGGGGCAACCGGGACAGAATCCGGCACCCCGACTGGGACTAGAACCCTCTGTGCTGGTGCCGCTAGGCGGAGGATTAGCCTGTTGAGCCACAGCGCCGGCCTCTGTAAGGTTTTTTGTTATGATAAAATTTTAGAGCATTATAACGTTTTTTGTGGGGTGATTAATTGCAAGTTCTTGTAACACATTAATATATTCCTTAAAGATTTATTTATTTATTTGAAAGACAGAGTTACAGAGAAAAGGGGAGAGAAGTAGAGAGAGGACTTCCATCTACCAGTTTACTCTCCAAATGGCCTCAATAGCCAGGGCTGGGCCAGGCTGAAGCCAGGAGCCAAGAGCTTCTTCTGGGTCTCCCACCCGGGTGAAGGGGCTCAAGCACTTGGGCCAATTTCTGTTGCTTTTCTAGGTGCATTAGCAGGGAGCTGGATCAGAAGTGGAGCAGCCAGGACTTGAATCAGCACCCACATGGTATGCTAGCATTGCAGGCAGTGTTTTACCCACTAAGCCACAGTGCCAGCCCCCATCATTTATATATTGACATGATCATTGGACATATTCCTTGCCATGATGCCAGATGAGTCAGCACAGTGGGTAGTAAAATTTTCCTGAAACTCATTCCTATACCAAGACAGCTAGAAATAAACCAATTATACTCACAAGGAGACTGCAAACCTCATAAATATGACCCATAAATCCAATTAAAATGTATTTTCAATTTAGCTACCTTTAAGTATGTCCCTGGAATTCAGCCACACCAAATTTTGAAAACAGAGAAATATGACAGGATTTCAGAATGGAAAGTGAAAATGATGTCATTAAGTTGGCATCTTATTTTTGCAGACTTTAGAAAAGCATAGAATCCTGTGAATACATTGTATGTGCTCTTCTCAGATATACATAAAAGGGATCAGTGTGAATGAGAGGCCCTGAAACTTAAGCTTCATGAGTTTCATGATAAATCTACCCTGGATCATGGCTATTAATAAGTAACTATTGGATGATGTGAAGACTGGGAGAGGATGAGGAATAAAGAAAATCGTATCTTCTGATGATCCTGTCTTGCATTCCATGTGGAAAATATAGACTGGAATCAGAGAGTAGGCTTTTTATTTCTCTCTCAATTATTAAAATCTTAATTTAAAAATGCATGAAGAACTTTCTTTTAAGGGTAAAGAAAAAAGATAAGGCTTTAAATTTTAAGTATGTACTTATTCTGCAGAATGAATTGGAAATGTAACAAGAAGAGTAAAACTCCATTCATTTGGTTTTCCATATATGGGTCTGAGAGTAAAGGAAGAATTTGCCAAGTAAAGGATTTCAAGAGAGTGATAAAATAACATAAAATGACAAAGTCTTTTCAAACATTTTGCTTATAATCTGTATGCTAATTACACTTCCACATTTTATCTCTGTTATAATAGAGCCAGTGTTTAGTAATGCCATTGTTGCCCCATTAAAGTGTTGCTTGCACAGAAGAAACAAAATGTTATTTCTTCCAATGCATCGTATATGTGTTTGTGCATTTCAGATTAGTCTGTCTTCTAATTAGTGAGGTTTTACTGAATGTCAGTTTGTTGTACATTTTAAGACTGATGATACAGCTGCTCAATGCATAATCCTAAAACAGAAATATAAACATGGCAAAAAATTAAAAGAGAAGAAATTGTGATAGTCTAATCTAGAGGTAATAAAGAACATTATCCATTCTATAAAATAATCACATGTTGTGTTCAATAGAAACTGTCAAATTTTCAACCCTCAAGTTTATCATCTTTTTGTGGTTACAAATTAGATAATGATAAAAATAGTAACAACAATAATAATAAAACAGTTTCTCAGATAAAATTACTCAAAACTGATATATCCAATTACCAGAAGCAAAACAAAATTTTCAGCAGTAAGGTTTGCTCTGAGCAAGACTTAGAAACTAACTAGAGTCCCATTCCCCATGTAACAGAACATGTAGAATGCAGAAGGATTTTTCCATCCATGCTTAATAGCTGGGCAGTACTCCTCGTTCTCTGCATGGCTTCTGACATCCTGGGACTCCAGATGCCACTGGCGTTTCACAGCCCCAAAGGGAATTTGTTAGGCAGGTAGAAGCTATCACTTCCTCCCAGCCCTACCAGGGTTTTCTTGTAGGACCCAGGATCCTGAGAAAACAGAAGGTGGCATCTAGGAAGACAGGATTGGGACTGGAGAGTGAGACTAGCAAGGGAAGGAGGTTTCAAGGAGTGGCAGGAACAAGTATTCACTTCCACACCTCTGAGGCAGCAGGGTGGCACCCAATGAAGGAGGACCTTAAACAAATGCCAGGGCCCTGGGCTCACAACACAGGGCCCCACTGTGCTATTTGGGAATGGCAGGGATAGGGTTTCTTCCCCCAGGACTCCTCCAGGCCTCACTTGCTTCATAGCAAATTCAAAGAAGACTGCACGCAGCAGGCCCAGTGGTTATGTGGGAAGGTTATTGAAGCTATTTTCCTTTTGGAACAATTTTCTTTTTCATTCTGTGACCTAGATGAATAAATGCATGCTAAATACTTCTGGTTCTGGCTTTGTGAAACAAGGAAGTTCCTAGTCTGTGTAGTGCAATACGTAGTATGAGACATGAGAACAAAGTTAATATTAGCAATAATGTAATTTGCCTCCTAATATCTACTATCTTGACATATGACACTTTTCACTGAAGTGAAAACACGTTTCAGGCTGACACATGGCATCAAAGCTGAGGCTATCACAAACCCTGGCATTAGCAATTCATTCAGCTTATGGTTGCCATATGTGTTTGTGAATTTCATTTACTAACTTAAGAGACTCCTGAAACTTAAAGTCCAACAAACTAAAAACTCTTGCTTGCTTTCTAACATTTGATTAGATAAAGGGATCTTGCAGTATCTGAAACAAAACATGTTTCAGAAAGTTATCATACTTCAAAAAAGGACTCAACAACATCCAAAAAAGAAAAATGACATAGAAACCACACCAATTTGAATTTTTATGGCCTCCATGGGATGGCAGCTAATTAAGAACAATTGACAATATAGACACCAGAATCTTATTTTGGCATAAGAAGTGACTGACAGAAATAAAAAAACATCTTTTTCTTTAAATTTTTTCTTATTTTTAATTTTTTTTGACAGGCAGAGTTAGACAGTGAGAGAGAGAGAGACAGAGAGAAAGGTCTTTCTTTCTCCGTTGGTTCACCCCCCAAGTGGCTGCTATGGCTGGCGCACTGCGGCCGGTGCACTGCACTGATCCGAAGCCAGGAGCCAGGTGCTTCCTCCTGGTCTCCCATGCGGATGCAAGGCCTAACCACTTGGGCCATCCTCCACTGCCTTCCTGGGGCACAGCAGAGAGCTGGACTGGAAGAGGAGCAACCGGGACAGAATCTGGCGCCCTGACCGGGACTAGAACCCGGTGTGCTGGCACTGCAGGCGGAAGATTAGGCTAGTGAGCTGCGGTACCGGCCCAAAAAACATCTTACAGCAACAACTGTTGTCCCAGACTTGTGTTCATGTATCATGTTCATTAGAAGACTGCTGACACATCTTACTGATGGACTAGGAACATCCATTTCAGAGGCTGGGATAGTCCTGATGCTCTGTCCAATAATGTAGATGCTCAAACCCGTATCTCTAGTCATTGTTCCCATCTCAGTATTTCAAAGTGAATTAGTCAGATCTTCATTACCTCAACTAAAATACCTGAGAGGGATTTCTTTGAAAGGAAAATAGTTTTTCCAGACTTACAGCTTGAAGTCTTGCAGTCTAAGATCAGGTAGCTCCATTAGTTCAGGCATTTGTGAGGCCAGGGGATACGCAGGGATGACCACATCGCACACCCAGAGGTAGAGACAGGTGGCATGCTCTTCCTTCATATCTCTCTTTATATAGCCACGGTGAATCAATCTTAGGGCTCTACCACAACTAACTAATCTAATCACTTTCCAAAACCCTAGGTTAAGGGACCATAATTCTAATAAGTTTCATTTCAAATTTCAATTAATATCTTTCCAAGAACTGGTTAGTTTACTTGAAAGAGTTAGAGTGCTCACATTTGCTGGTTCACTCTCCAAATGCTCACAACGACTTTGTCTGGGCAAGGGCCAAAGCTGGGAGCTGAGAATTCAATATAGGTCTCCCATATGGTTTGGCTGGAAACTAATTACTTGAGCCATCACTGCTGACTCCCAGAATCTTCATTAAGAAAACAAGGATCTGGAACCACAGCTAGGAATTAAGCCTAGGTACTCTGCTTTGAGAGGTGGGCATCTTAAACACTAGAGTATATACTCATTCCTTGGCCATTATTTTTTTATACCAGTTGTAGCTTCACAGCAAAATTGGGAGGAAAATGAAAGTTCCAATATTCTTTCTTTCTCCACACAACTTCCCACACTAATTATATTCCATATTTTTTACAGTCATTGAACATCATCACTCAAAGTCCATAGCTCATATTAGACTATATTCTTGGTGTATATGTTGTGGGTTTGACTATCAACGTGTATCCACCTTGGGGTGGGTAAAACTGCTGCCTGCAGCACTAACATCCAATATGGGTGCCAGTTTGAGTCCTAGCCACTCCACTTCTCATCCAGCTCCCTGGTAATGCACCTGGGAAAACAGCAGAGGATGGCCCAAGTGCTTGAGTCCCTTCACCCAGGTGGGAGACCCGGAAGAAGATCCTGGCTCCTGGCTTCAGAATGGCCCAGCTCCAAACATTTAGAGAGTGAACCAGCAGATGAAAGATCTCTCTCTCTCTCTCTCTCTCTCTCTCTCTCTCTCTCTCTCTCTCTCCCTCCCTCCCTCTCCCTCTCCCCCTCCCTCCCTCTCTTTCTCTCTCCCTCCCTCTCTTTTGCTGTCTCACTCTGGAACGCTGCCTTTCAAATAAATAAATTTTTAAAAAGTCTATCTACCACTGTAATGTCATACAAAATATTCCAACTGCCCCCAAAATTTCCTGTATTTTGTCTGTTCAACCTTCTTAACCCTTTAGCCCCTGGAAACACTAATATATTTTTATCACCATCATTTTGCATTTTCCAGAATGTCATATAGTTGCAATCACATAGTATATAGTCTTTTCATATTGGCTTCTTTGATTTGGTGATATAAATCTCAAATGTGCCTTTTAGAGGTCTGATGGCTCATTTTCTTTTAGCACTTAATAATAATTCCATCTACTTGAGAGGCCTCAATTGATTTGTTTGCTTACCAAGTCTCTATTACTGTAGTGGATGGCAGTCCTCAGAAACATGGTAATGGGACTAGATTTCAACATTTTTCCCTCTAGAGCCCTCCGTGCACATTCAACTTGACTATCTCTTGAGTATTTCTCATCTGCTCTTACAGCCCTGCCACACCATCACAAGAATAATTTAGGCCCTCACTGTTTCCTGCTTGAAAGAAAGCAATGTAACAATTCTGTTGACTTCTTATCGTACTCTCTATTTTTCTAACCAATTTTATACTACTGCCAGAATCATAATTCTCAATTCTCAAGTTGATCATAACTTCTATCATTAATGCTCAACAGCCTTCTACAGACTAAGCCAGCACAAGGGGTGTTATGACTTGCTCTCTGCATGCCTGGCTGCTTCTGTCCCTTCCCCTCCTCCCCTCTGACTGCACTGGCCTACTATCCCTTATTCCTCAGCTGTGGCATTGCATATTGAACACTGAGATGGCCTTGTTATCTCCATATCTCCATATCTTTATTTATGTATTTGAATGGCAGAGTTACAGAGAGGGAGAGGCAGAAGCAGAGAGAGAGGTCTTCCATTAGTAATTCACTCCCAAATGGACATGATGGCCAGAACTGCACCAGTCTCAAGCCAGGAGCTTCTTCCTGGTCTCTCACGTGGGTGCAGAGGCCCAAAGACTTGGGCCATCTTCTGCTTTCCCAGGCCATAGCAGAGAGCTGGATTAGAAATGGAGCAGCTGGGATTTGAACTGGCTCCCCTATGGGATGTCAGTATTGCAGGTGGTGACTTTTCCCGCTATGCCACAATGCCAATCTTATCTCCAAATTTTGTGTCTCCGAACGTGGTGCTGCACTTGCTAGGATGTTCCTATCCCTCTTTGCTTGATAAGACATGCTTTTCTTTCAGAACTCAGTTGAGAGCTCACTTTGCTTGGAAGGCTTCTCTGATACATCCACTCTGTGATAAAGACCCCTCCTATGTGTGTCCATATAACCCCAGACTATTTACAACATTGCATCATAATGATTTATTTTTCTGTGATTGGAGCTTCAAGAATTCAGCCAATTATTGGGGGTTGGGATGCAGTTCACTAGTGACAGTGTGGAGTTCCTCCATTCTGTTCAATGACCTTGTTAATGGAGACTCATCTCCTCCTC
Source organism: Lepus europaeus (assembly GCF_033115175.1). Lineage (NCBI taxonomy): Eukaryota > Metazoa > Chordata > Mammalia > Lagomorpha > Leporidae > Lepus > Lepus europaeus. Next base: position 61,410,845 of record NC_084829.1, on the reverse strand, counting down.
ACTTTGAAGACCCCCAGACCCTCACCACCTATTATTCAGTCATCTTTGTTCCCTCTTCCCCTAAGACAATTAATTGTCAGTAGAAAACATTGTACTTCAAGTTCAAATCTGAATGCGTCTGATTCAAATCTTGGTTGGCAGCTTCAATCACAATTTATTTCTGCCTTTGGCATAGGACTAAGAAGGAGAAAAATTTCCTTAGAGATGACAGTGAAAGCTTGGATGTAGGAAGAGTGTGGCGGAGACTAGAAATATACAAAATGCCCGTGCAAACTAGACTTCTGGATACAAAATGAATCCATACACTCTGTACAAATTTTAGAGATCTAAATGTTTAACCTTATTCTTACAGTGAAGAAAATAATTGCTCATGTTTTTCTAAATTAACGTAAGGTTGTAGGTTATTCTAAGTAATTAAAATGAATTAGGAGTGAACTAGAAATGAATTTCTTAGATGATTATAGCTTATGAATTTAGAAACAATTTATTTTTTTCTTCAAAGTTAATGGATTTTAGCTTAGAATAAATATATTTTGTTAAGAGGGCTTGTTCTCATTGTTTTTTCCTGATCATTAAAGTAGTCTGGTGTTTTTAGTTGGCTGCCAAAAATAAGAAAAAGAATCTGTTTTAAATATTAACCCTTATGCTCTGACACATAGTCTTTGTTCAGTGCATCACCTTCAGTATTAAAAATGGTCAACCTAGCCAGCTCCGCGGCTCATTAGGCTAATCCTCTGCCTGCAGCGCTGGCACCCCGGGCTCTAGTCCCAGTCAGGGCACCGGATTCTGTCCCAATTGCTCCTCTTCCAGTCCAGCTCTCTGCTGTGGCCCAGGAAGGCAGTGGAGGATGGCCCAAGTCCTTGGGCCCTGCACCCGCATGGGAAACCAGGAGGAGGCACCTGGCTCCTGGCTTCAGATTGGTGCTGCGCACCAGCTGTGGCAGCCATTTGGGGGGTGAACCAATGGAAGGAAGATCTTTCTCTCTGTCTCTCTCTCTCTCTCTTTTTTAACTCTGTCAAAAAAAAAAAATGGTCAACCTGATTTCAACCTTAAATAGCAGTTTCTGAACAGCAAGTTCTCTGTTTTTATAGCAACAATTATAACGTGTTCAGATACAACCCTATTCTTGCCAGAACAATACTCTTACGACTTTCTAGCAACTCAGCATAACCATGCCAACCTACATTATTGCCTAAAATATTTTGAAATATGGAAAAAATATACCTGTACCTAAAGAATTTTCTTTAAAAAGTCACCAGGTATCTTACAAGACAAGGAAGAAAGAAAGTAGTGTGCTGCCAAGAATCTTACTCAAATAAACCAATTAAGACCCATAGATACACTTATTTTTACCTCCCACTAACTGAAATTAAAATGAGAATGGAAATCACAAAACAAAAACTAGACAAAATGTGTTTTTGAAAAATGATACAGGGTACAAGTAGCAAATGGGAAAATACTGCAAGGTCATGAAAACCCATTCTAAAACAGGTTAATAATATTGTCAGTAATACTTTATTCTGCCTCAAGTTGGGATCACAGTAGAAAACAGATGGCCCATTCATTATGTAGGAATTTAAGTTTAGTTTGATAAAGGCATATAGGACTGTGGCTAAGATTTGTAGAGAGAAATCATAAAGGACAGTGGAGAACTCTGGTACAGGAAGTAGAAGAGCTTTTATCAGTCCTAGGATCTAAGAGTGGGGAGTTAGCAGTTACCAAATCCTAAAATGGGAGAGCCGGCAGTGTAGAGAGGGCAGCCTTAACAGGACCTGTAACCTCGTATAGGAACCCAGCTTTCCAGACCTTGTGTAGAAGACACTATGGGGATGCATTACCCCAGACTCACTCTTCCTTCCAGCTGAGCTTTTGCTAGAGCTCCCCATTGGCTGAACCCAACTGGCCACCAGAATGCCTGGTAATCCATTGAAGTCCATGCAATTTAGCCCTTCTGGACTAGGAGTTGTGTGGAAACAGGCGGAGTATACATCTGGAAAGATGATTCAAAAATAACCAGCAGAGCTACTAATATTAAGCGTTCTTTGCTCTATGAATAAACCATACAAAGGATTTTAACTTAAATAATCTATGAAGGAATGAATGGACAGTCATTGTGACACATTAGACTTTAGTGTTTAAATCTCAACCCTTTGCAACATTTAACTCTTTAAAACTCAAATCTCAATATGAATTCATGCTTTCATACTTTGCCATCTATATGTCTTTTGTATTCTCTTTAAAACATATTTGCTGTTTTAGAAAAGATTTATTTGAGAGGCAGAGTTAGAGAGAGAGAGAGAGAGAGAGAGAGAGAAAGAGAGAGAGAAAAGATCTTCCATCCACTGGTCACTCCCCATAATGGCCACAACGTCTGGAGCTGGGTCAGATCAAACCCAGGAGCTTCTTCCAGGTCTCCCATGTAGGTATGGGGTCCCAAGCATTTGGGCCATCTTCCACTGCTTTCCCAGGCTATCAGCAGGGAGCTAGATTGAAAATGGAGTATCTGGGACTCGAACTGGTGCCAATATTGGATGCCAGTGCCACTGGCAGAGGTTTAACCTACTATTGCTACAGCACTGGCCTCTATATATTTGCTTTTAATTCTCATGTGGCTATTTAGCTTCCTACTTCAACTTGATGAATATGGTGAGCAACCAACTCAAGAAAACTGTTGCATCAGTGTTATGTATCTACTTCAGCTCCTCCTACCCTCCTCCAAAGTCTGTGACTCAGGATACACTACCCATAACTACTATCCAGTTGCCAAATTCTCTTTGGGAGAGTTATGAAAAATGCACATATTTGTTGAATATGAACTCGGGGTTTCAACTGGGTTTTTATGCACTACAGATTTTTATTTATATGTTCTTGATTTTTATATAAATATCCTTATAGTATTATGTCAGTGTTAGCAGTCTTATCACATCCATGGTATTGCTTACAATTTGTTCTCTCCCAGAGTTTGTATAAACAGCTTACATATTCTGTAACTGTTTTGTTTCCTGGGATTTCTAGTACCTGATCCAACCCTTTATCTAGGGTTGATAACCAAGCCCATTAACTCTTGTCTGATTTCAATTTCTTACTTGCCAACCCAAAGAATGTAATATACTTTATACCTTAGTAACTGAGCACCTGATGCCATCCATGTCCATTACACAAATTTTCCAGTTGTACAAGAAAGCCCCTGAGTGTTCCTGGAGAAATGGCACCATTATAAAGACACTTTTCCTTTCTTTAGCCCACAGTTTTGTTTTAGACCCGTATTATTGAAACAGTTGTTTCAAACCAGAAACATTCTTTTAAAGTACTTTATTTCATTTCCATCCCTTCACTCCCTGAAGACCTCTCTGCCTCTGAATTCATATATGAAATACAAACTAGAAGGGGAAAACTCTTGACTTTTTTCCTCACTCCAACAACATCCTTATTTTTGTCTATTGTCTTACACACCCTCTTCTCTTATGCCTTGAATATGAAGTGTTCTGGCTGTCTTGGAAATAAATCCCCTAACTTCTTTGTGTGTTCTGTATCTATTTCCTCCATTCTCTTTTCTTCCAAGTCATTCCTATAATAGGTATCCTGCCACCTCCATATCTTTATTTCTTATTTCAAAAATGCCCAATATTTTACTCTTTATAAAATAATTACAACAGAAACATCATTTTCAGTTTTACAAAATGTCTAGTTATTTATCTTTCTCTTTCTAATAAATAAACTATATTTAAAGTGTTTTCTAACCTAAATGCTATCTTTGTCATCTACAAGTACAGATATTTTTCTAGTTATACTTTTATGCATGAATTTCAAAAATTTTGCTCCAAAATAAATTTGTATTTTAATTGTATTTTCCATGAGCTTTTTTATTGTGAATTTTTTATTTTTTAAAGGAATTTACTAATGCATTAGATTCTCAGGATCACAGCAGATGCACGATAATTACTACAATACAATTCTCATCATTTCTCAAGTTGAAATGATGTTAGAAGGAAAAAAACTGTGATGTAGCAGGTAAAGCCGCTGCCTGCAGTGCTGACATCTCATATGGGCACTGGTTCAAGTCCCAGCTGCTCAACTTCAAGTCTAGCTCTCTGCTATGGCCTGAGAAAGCAGTAGAAGATGGCTTGAGTACTTGGGCCCCTGCACCCCTATGAGAGATCCAGAAGAAACTCCTGGCTCCTAGCTTTGGATAGGCACAGCTCTGGCTGGGGTGGCCTACTGGAGGGTGAACCAGTAGATGGAAGATATCTCTCTCTCTCTCTCTCTCTCTCTCTGTCTCTCTGTCTCTCCTTCTCTCTATGTTGTAACTCTGACTTTCAAGTAAATAAAGAAATCTTTTAAAAATAGGAAGAGAACATATTTCATATAGTTTATAGATACAACTATAGGAAAACAGTGAAAGAGAAAGGTTAGAAGAGTAGTATTATATCATTATACTCCATGAACTTCTCTAAGACCTCCTGTGTCTTCTGTTTGAGCTCTGTCCCAACAGACAGAAAAATTGTGCTTGAGCTTAGGAATTGTCAGATCTAATGGCCATTGTCCAGTCTTTTTTTTTTTTTTTTTTTGCTCTTCTCTCTGTGGCCTTTTTTATAAATTGTAATGTTTTCAGAAAAAAATGCATCTTACAATTATACTGATAGCACCTAGCATATTTTCATAAAGCAGAGGCTCATGTATATTTGTGAAATGAACAAGGGATGTTGGATGCCTTGACCCTTTACCTGATGGAGGTCTGCTTCCTCCCCTGTCTTTCCTTACTTTGAACATCTCTTGTCACTGTGCAGATCTCCATATTCTCAGTCAAGTTTGCCTTCAGTTACACTTAATTTCAAGTTCAGACACTTATCTGGGCTCCTATTTTCTCATATTTGTTACTTGCAGCTTTAACTTCTCTCAGGCTTGTATCATTTATGTTTCCTGCACCCGAATGCTTAGCATCTACATTCCCACACCCTTCCTTATGCATATCCCCATTAATCTGATTTCCTCTTTTTCCTTCATTGTCAAAACGTTTAAAATTGTTTTCTATATTTGCATTTATTTCTTCTCTGTCTGCATATTCCTAAATCTGAATATATATTTTCACCAAATATATTTTAGAGCCTTCACCTTATATAAATGTTTTAATATTTGTTCCTGTTTTAAAAAATAAGTAATTTTTTTGCTAAAAATCCTTACCACCTTTATTTGGAGTATTCAAATACACAGGGTTATGTTTCCATCGACTTTACCACCATTCTTTTCTTGATGAAGAAATGTAAGTCATTGCAAAATCCTGCTTTCATCATCTTTTCCATATTATTGTATGAATATATCATATCGCTCTTTGGCTTAAAGTTGACCAATAGCTTTGCACTGAAGTAAAAATAAATTCCAGAACTTTTATTATACTCTATAAAACCCTAGATGGTCTGGATCCTGCTTAAATAAATCTTGGACTTTGTAAAGTACCACTGTTAATTTCCCCATGACACTAGGCTCTATCCTTCCATTGTAACTGACACGCAATCCATTATTTCCTTAAGAACTTTTCAGTCTTCCTAGATGGTTGCACGGCTCAAGCATCAGTTTATAGAGCACACTTCAGAGATGCTTCCTTGCTGAGTATAGCAGCACAGGAACCATCTCTTAGCCCAGTTATCCTCTGTGACATACCTAGGGGAAAATGCAAGAAAGAAATGGAGGAAAAGTGAAGAAGGAAGAAAAATGAAAAATGAAAATGAGTAACTTATTTCTGAAGAAAGGTCCAATTATGAGAGGTCTTCACTTAAGCCTAGGGATCAGTAAGGGCACAGGAACAGTAAACCACGAAAGAAATGGTTCAAGGGAAATGCATACTTGCATTAATAATAAGCTAATTAATGTCATGGAGCAGAGATAAATGTTGGAAAAAATTTTTTTTGACAGGCAGAGTTAGACAGAGAGAGAGAGAGAGAGACAGAGAGAAAGGTCCCCTCTCCATTGGTTCACCCCTCAAATGGCTGCTATGGCTGGCGCGCTGCGCCGATCCGAAGCCAGGAGCCAGGTGCTTCCTCCTGGTCTCCCATGCAGGTGCAGGGCCCAAGCACTTGGGCCATCCTCCACTGCACTCCCGGGCCACAGCAGAGAGCTGGACTGGAAGAGGAGCAACCAGGACAGAATCCGGCGCCCCAACCGGGACTAGAACCCAGGGTGCTGGCGCCGCAGACAGAGGATTAGCCTAGTGAGCCACGGCGCTGGCCAGAAAATTATTTTTAAAAATCATAAGAGAAGGAGAAAAGACACAATATTTCAAAGTCTGGATATTTATATTATGAATCTGTCCCTATCTCTGCAGTGAGTAATACTGGTATAGTTCAAAAAATACAATGAAATTTCCCTGATAGCTTTAAATTGTGTGATATGTATATGTGTATGTATGTGTGTATGCATGTGTATGTTTGTGTGTGTATCATTCCTAATATCCACAGGGGACTGGTTCCAGGACATTGCATAGATACCAAAATCTATCAGTTATCATATATGATGGCATAGTGTTTGCATATAAAAATCTATGCACATCCTCCCAATTTATATAGAATAGTCTATAATACTTTTTCATAGGCTAGTGATATTTTCATAATTCAAATGTCACTAGCCTAAATTAAATAGAATTTTTAAAACTATAATATAAGAGTGCAATATTTAATGAGAATAATACAATATTTACTTAAATATTAAGCAGTAATAAGAAAGGAAAATATTAATTACCCTTATTTAATCAGCACAAATGTATACATGTATTAAAGTGTCATCTTATGCCACCACAAATATACATAATTGTTGTTAACCAAAAATTTTTATTGTTTAGAGATATAAAAATGCTAACCAATGTGATTTGATCTTTATTACACTGCCTCAAAAATAGGTGCAATTAAGATAAAGAAAAATATAAAAATATTGGGGAAAGATATTTATTAGTCAATTAATAAATGATTAAATGCAAGATGAGGAAAGTGAAATGAGAAACTCGTAAGCTCATAAAACAAATCAGACAGAAAGTAAAAAGCAATGAAATAGAAACATCTATAGGTTTTATTTATTTCTAAAAATTGTCAAAATCTCCCACAGATTCAGAAAATATTCCTGCAGCACCAAATATAAATCATCTCCTCTCTAAAATGAAACAAGAAAAAGAATATTATTTTACCAAAACTGTATAACCAGAATAAGATTTTGCATAATGAGGGGTTACCAGTTGACGAATTATCAAAATTATTTTGATGTTATTATACTTTGGCAGTATTGTAGAGCAAAATAATTCAAGTTCTAGAACTCAGGATACCTATACACACACGCACACACACATACACACAGAATAGCTGAACTGAAGAAATATATATATTTGCATACAAATGTGTATGTCATTTGTTTATATAGAAAAATGATGTTAAAGTCAATTTGTAAAGGATTTACTTTTGATAATACTCCAAGCCATACTTCTAAACCCAGTTCACCCATCATTTTTTAGTAATAGAAAAAAAAATCCAAAGCCATTTACTTCACCTTTATAGAAGCATGATTTGTTGGGGGAAATGCTCTTTCTGTTCATAATTTACTTTCAATTGATTGCTTTATGACTGTTTGGAAAGATTTGTGTTGCCTCCTTCCTTTCAAACATGTTTTAAAGGAGATTTGATCACAAAAGTGTATTCAGAATGACATAAATGGCACATGAAATCTTTCATGTATCTAAAAGATAAAAAATTTTTTAAAAATTTTATCATCTTCCTGAACATTATGTCAGTACTATTTTGAGGTAGGACATTTTATGTATTCATTTAAAGAAATAGCTTCAGTCTTTAGATTCTTCCCTCTATCTGAAAATCCTGCTGTTGGTGAATAGACCAAATTACAAATACATCTGCATGTGCCTATGTGTGCGATTGTGTAAATGAGTATATTTAAATGTTCACAGGATGCCTAGGTGGGGGAAACATAAACATTTTAATTAACAGCAATATTTTAATTTTATTCTTTTGGTAAAAGTCAATAAACTAAAATTTTTGTTCAGATTACATAGAATTGCTCATTAAGTGGTCTAAATTTTGTCTTCAATAATATTAATATGTAGAATCTCTTTGAAAGAGTAAATTACACTTCCATTCTTTAATTATTTCTTCAGTTAAAAATGCTGAATATTTCTTCTCAAGATTGATCTTAAAATAATATTTCAGGAGTGAGTTGAGTGACCTACCATGAGTTGTCATCTCCAGATTTTGCTTGAGACACGGGCAACTCATGTTGGAGTGCTTTGGTTTGTGTCTCAGCGCCATTCCTACTTTGAGCTTCCTGCTTAAGTGCATCAGGGAAGACCTGAATTGAATGTCCGTCTCTGATGTACCAGCAGTGGCTCTTTGGGGTACTTGGGAGTGAACTAGCAGATGGGAGTTCTCTGCTTGTCTCTCAGTGTCTCTCTGCATTTCAAACAGATAAAATAAGTTAAAATTAAGACAAAGTAATATTTAACTGCCTTTTGTCATAGTATTTACAAGATAGAAGTAAGATACAAAATCATAATGCAAACCCTATAATCAAATGCAAAATATAGATTAGTGTTCACTAAGTTACATTTAGTGCATTCAACTTAACTTACATATAAACATAAACATAGAATGCTATGCTGTAGTAAAAATGTAAATTTATGTATAATGTATATCCCAGCATAATTGTTACATTAAAAACTTACAATAGTTCATTTTTTCTGCCTATTGTATACTGCTGGTTTAATAATTTTCAAGAAACAAATATATTAACAATTATCAATATTGTACATATTTACATGTTTTATTATAATGTATAAAACTTCTAAAAAGAAGACAGATAGTATTGAATTTGCTGAATATTTTTAAATATTCTTGTCATTCTAAGAAACATGTATGTGGAAGAAAAAAGGGAGCTGAGATTGAGTTGTAAATATTTTTAAAGCTCATAACTCAATGTCTTCTTACATGAGAGAAACTTTTTTCACCCTGTAATTAAACATAAATTTAAAATGTTGAATAACTACATAAATATATGCTATCTCCTTTGAAAAATTGAAAACACAAACATAAAGTGTTGAAGCAAGACACTCTTGATGTTCATTTTTGATATCTAGTCTAAAGTTGTTTTGCTATCGCGGTAACCATTTTGGATCTTGTTAATATTATTGAAGATGGTTATTTCTCAAACAAGGAAAATCTCAACTGCTACCATTTAAACCTTACATTCAATTCTTTTTTTTAAGAAGATTTTATTTATTCATTTATTTGAAAAAGTTAAACAGAGAGTAGGAGAGGCAGAGAGAGTGAGAGTAGTCTTCCATCCACTGGTTCACTCCCCAGTTGGCCTCAATGGCCGAAGATGTGCCAATCCAAAGCCAGGAGCCAGAAGCCTCTTCCTGGTCTCCCACATGGGTGCAAGGGTCCAATGGACTTGGGCCATCTTCCACGGCTTTCCCAGGACATAGCAGAGAGCCGGATCAGAAGTGGAGCAGCCAGGAATCAAACTGTGCCCATATGGGATGGTAGCACTGCAGGCGGCAGTTTTACACACTGTGCCACAGCACCGACCCCTCAACCTTATAGTCAATACTTACTTGTATATTACAACTTAGTACATTGTCTTACAGGCCATTAAAAATGTTTATAACCTATTATATCTCACTTTTTAAAAGATATTTATTTTCATTTTATTTGAAAGGAAGATATAGAAAAACTGGGAAGTGGGAGAGAGAGCAAGAGAGAGAAAGAGATCATCTGCTAGTTTACTCCCCTAAATGCCCACAACAGCCAGGGTTGGGGACCAGGCTGAAGTCTAGAGCCCAGAATTCAATCTAGGTCCCCCACATGGGTGACAAGGACTGAACTGCTTGAACCATCACTTCTTTTTTAAAATTTTTCTCCCCATAACCTCACTACCACCCACAACCCTCCCCTCTCCCACTCTCTCTCCCATTCCATTCACATCAAGATTCATTTTCAATTATCTTTATATACAGAAGATCAATTTAGTATATATTAAGTACAGATTTCAACAGTTTGCACCCACACAGAAACACAAAGTTTAAAGTACTCTTTGAGTACTAGTTACAGCATTCATTCACATTGTACAACACATTAAGGACAGAGATCCTACATGAGGAGTAAGTGCACAGTGACTCCAGTTGTTGGCTTAACAAATTGATACTCTTGTTTATAGCGTCAGTAATCACCCTAGGTTCTTGTCATGAGTTGCCAAGGCTATGGAAGCCTTTTGAGTTCACCGACTCTGATCTTATTTAGACAAGGTCATAGTCAAAGTGGAGGTTCTCTCTTCCCTTCAGAGAAAGGTACCTCCTTCTTTGATGACATGTTCTTTCCACTGGGATCTCACTCACAGAGATCTTTCATTTAGGTTTTGGTTTTTTTGTTTGTTTGTTTGTTTGTTTGTTTTTTGCCAGAGTGTCTTGGCTTTCCATGCCTAAAATACTCTCATGGGCTCTTCAGCCAGATCCGAATGCCTTAAGGGCTGATTCTGAGGCCAGAGTGCTGTTTAGGACATCTGCCATTCTATGAGTCTGCTGTGTATCCTGCTGCCCATGTTGGATTGTTCTCTCCTTTTTAATTATATCAGTTAGTATTAGTGACACTATTCTTGTTTATGTGATCCCTTTGACTCTTAATCCTATCATTATGATCAATTGTGAACTGAAATTGATCACTTCTTTAGCCATCATCTTCTTGATCCTAGGATATGCATTAGCAAGGGACTGGAACCAATCAGAAGCAGAGCTTGGATTTAAATGCAGCAGTCCAAGATGGCATGTGGATCTCCTGATCTCAGGGCATCCTACCTGCTACAACAAATGCCTGACATATACCTTACTTTTGATGCTAACCAAAGAACTTATTTCATGAAATGCATAAGAAAGCAAACTGTCTAGTTTTTTTTTTTAATTTATTTATTTGCACAGAGAGAGAGAAGAAGAAGGAGAAGGAGAGGGAGAGAGAGAGAAAGAGGTCTTCCTTCCTCAGTTGGCTGCAATGGCTGAAGCTGGGCCAATGCAAAGCTGGGAGCCAAGAGTTTCCTGCAGGTCTTCCCACACAGATGCAGGGGTCCAAGGACTTGGGCCATCTTCTACTGTTTTCCCAGACCATAGCAGAGAGCTGGTTCAGAAGTGTAGCAGCCAGTACACAAACTGGCACCCATATGGGATGCCAATACTGCAGGCTGCAGCTTTACTCCTTATGCCACAGTGCCAGCCCCTAACTGTCTAGATTTAAGAACAGAAGTTATAATTTTGTGTGAAAAAGTATTCTTAGCAGATATTTTACTGAGGATAAAAGGTTAACTAGAATTAATAAAATATAAAAATAAATACATTATAGAATGTAAAATTAACCTGCTATAAAGTTTAATTCCAGAAATAGAGTGCATTATGGTAACTGACATTTTTGGTAGATTTAAAGAAAAAAATAAGCAACGGCTCAGAATGAATGGCTATCCACTGTGGCTTAGTCATGTTCATATTACCCTTTTGAGAAAACAATTAGTGGTTTAATGTAATATTCTGATTTGTACGTGACACCATTTATGATTTCAGAAATCTATTATGTGCTATTTAAAACATCCATCCTAGACTTTCTTTGGGTTCCTCTAACCTAGCATGTTTTATTCCGTTTGTTCTTAAGGGTCTCTTTCCCTTCAATACCCTTACCATGCCCCCAAAATCAAAAGCTTGTTCTCCATTCTTTGTGTGGATGGCATCTTCTACTCAGGTCAGAAAACTCTGCATAGAGACAGAGTCAAGATTTTCAAATTTGTAATCCATAAAATCTCTCCTGCAAATGCTCAAGTCTGCTGATGTAGCCATAAACAATAATGAATAATAGGTGTGGCTGGGCTCTAATAAAACTTTATTTACAAAACCAGACAGTGGGTAGGAATTGGCCAGTGGCTCTGACCAATTTGCTTGACAATTGTAATTTAATCTTTCACAGCCTAATTTAAATGCTACCTCCTTGGAAAAGCCTTATGATTCTATTATAGTTTTGTATGTCAGCTTTGTGATTGTTCATTTATAGTACTCACCCAATGTATAATTATTCGATCTATTAGCTTCTTTATTGTTCTTTGTGAGACCCATCTGCACAGTGAACTATAAGCATTTAGCACAGTGACTGCTGCTTAGAAGTCACACCCAACACATACTTTTTGAATGGATAAATACCATTTTATCTGACTTTGAAAGTCAGAGCAAATAATGCAGAACATTGCTGAAAAAGCTATATAGATTATCAATTGTGGGAATGTATCCTTTATAAAGAATCTGAAATAAGCTTTATTGTCAAATACAGAAAATCTTTCTTTTGCAGTCCAGAGTGCACGGGATCCTGAAATGTTGATAGCCCTGATTTTACTGCTGCCTAGGGATTGCCTAGGGATTAGAGATAAGCATGACCTCATTTTTGTTGAATATGCATGTTATGAGAATTAGAACTGAACAGGCCATCTGGGGGATACAGTCTACCTCTAGCATTGTTCATTTCATAGTACAGACATGAGGGATATTCATTTCATGGAGAAAATTAAGAAGTCACAGCAATCAAAGTATGCTCCATTTTAAAATGTTCATGGTACGCTTTAGGGCTAAATACTCACAGCATGCATTTTAAAGATGCAATTAGGGGCAATGATGCACAAAATTGCATGTGCAGAGAAAATATTATTTTTAGAAATGCAATTGAAACATCTAAAGAGGCTAAAAATAAAAGATTGTAATGCTCAAGTAAAAACCTGTAGCACTATAATAAGCTCTGTACACAGAATAAGTTACCTTAGAGAAAGTTGTCTTCAATGAAGCTGTTTAGATGTCCCAGATCTGATAGTTTCTGACCTAGTTGGGTAAATCTCATATCCAGGACAGTTAAGATTTTTTATTGCATTATCAAATAATCTTTAAATGCTAATTTTCATTAATATGTGTATTAAATAACTGATCTTACACTGTACATCCCTTTTTAAAATTATATTAAAGTATTAAGGTCACTTTTTTTAGAAAACAAATACTTTTTTAAAAAAATTTATTTATCTGAAAGTCAGAATTACACAGAGAGAGAAGGACAGGCAGAGAGAGAGGCCATCCATCCAAAGGTCTCCAATTGGCTGCAATAACCAGAGCTGCGCCGATCCAAAGCCAGGAGCCAGGAGCTTCTTCCAGGTCTCTCATGCGGGTGCAGGGACCCAAGCACTTGGGCCATCTTCTATTGCCTTCCCAGCCCATAGCTGTGAGCTGGATCAGAAGTGGAGCAGCCGGGTCTCTAACCTGCGCCCATATGGGATGCTGGCACTACAGGTGGCAGCTTTACCTGCTACACCACAATGCTGGCCCTTGGAAACAATTACTTGAGGGTGGATGCGGTTTGCATATAGGTTGTCAGGTCAAGTGTTGGAAGCCTGGTTCACAGTACAAGAGTACAGGAAGATGGTAGATCTTTGTTTTTTATTTCTTAGAAAATGTAATTATAAGACAGATTTATTTTGGTATAAATTTTTTAAATATATACAGATTTATTTCATGTAACACATTTTCAATGAACTTTCTGACGAACCTTTATGTGCATGAATTTCAAATTATTTTGTACTAACATAAGCTTTTAATTCTACTTTTGTACAAATTTTCTGAAGGATACTCATATATTCACTGGCTCCTTGCTGTGTTCATATTTTCTTACAATTATTTTATTTATACAAGCTGAACAAATTTCATGTGTTTCATATATACAGATTTACAAACACAGTGATAATTCTACTCACCACCTCCACCCAAGCTCCCTCCCTTCCTCCTCCTTCCTTTTTTATTCTTTCTTTTAATTTTTACAATTATATACTTTGTTTATTTTATAATAATAAGATTAATGCTGCACTAAGTGGAGAATTCAACTAAGAGAAAAAAAATTGTTCCACAAAGCAGAGACAAGAGCTATAGCAATAATCAATTCATTTTTTAATGTATTTTTAAGACAGTTACAGAGAGAGGTAGAGACAGAGAGCGAGGTCTTCCATCCACTGGTTCACTCCTCAGATGGCCACAATGGCCAGAGCTGCGCCAATCTGAAGCAGGGAGCCAGGAGCTTCTTCTGGGTCTCCCATGTGGGAGCAGGGGCCCAAGGACTTGGGCCATCTTCTATTGCCATCCCAGGCCAGGGCTGGATCGAAAGAGGAGCAGCCAGGACTAGAACCAGCACCCATATGATGTGCCAGTGCTTCAGGCCAGGGCTTTAACCCACTGCACCACAACGCCAGCCTCATAATCAATTCTTAAAATATCAATTTCACTAGTTTTACTCTATTAGTTACCACAGGAAAACGTATGGTATTTGTCTTATGGGGACTGGCTTATTTCACTAAGATAATGTTTTCCAGTTGAACACATTTTGTTGCAGGATTTCATTCTTTTTATTGCTGAATAATATTCCACAGTTTATATGTACTACATTTTCTTTTTTTTATTTATTTGACAGAGTTAGGCAGTGAGAGAGAGAGAGAGACAGAGAGAAAGGTCTTCCTTCTGTTGGTTCACTCCCCAAATGGGTGCTACAGCCGGTGCTGCACCGATCCCAATCCAGGAGCCAGGTGCTTATTCCTGGTCTCCCATGCGGATGCATGGGATTCTGATGCTGCAGGCGGAGGATTACCCAAGTGAGCAATGGCACCGGCCTGTACTACATTTTCTTTATCCAATCATCGGTTGATGTACATCTGGGTTGATTTCATATCTTAGCTATTGTGAATTGAAATGCAATAAAAATGGATGTGCAGATAACTCTTTCATATGCTGATTAAATTTTGTTTGGGTAAATTCCCGGGGTGGCATGGCTGGGTCATATGGTATGTATATTTTCATTTTTCTGAGGGCTCTCCATACTGTCTTCCACATGGCTTTACTAGTTTACATTCCCACTAAGTGCAGGTTAGGGAACCTTTTCCCCAACATCTTTGTCAGCATTTATTGATTGTTGTATGACAGCCATTCTAACTAGTGTAAGGTGGAACTTCATTGTGGCTTTGATTTGCATTTCCCTGAGGCTAGTGATACTAAGCATTTTTTCATGAGTTTGTTGGCCATTTGAATATCCTCTCTTGAAAAATGCCTGTTCAAGTCCTTTGCCCATTGTTGACTTTCTTAACCTCTTCATAGATTCTGGAAATTAATCCTTTATCAGTTGCACAGTTTGCAAATATTTTTCCCATTCAGTCATTTTCCTCTTCAATTTGTTGGATATTCCCTTTGCAGTGCAGGAGCTTCTTAGCTTGATGTAATCCCATTTATCTATTTTTGTTTTGTTGGTGCTTCTGGGGACATTTTCAAAAAATTTTGCCTAGTCCAATGTCTTGAAGAGTTTCCAACAATGTCCTCCTCTAATAATCTGATGGTATTTTTGCATAAGGTGTAAGGTAGGAGTCTTCTTTCATACTTCTCTATGCAGAAGTCCAATTTGCCAAGCACCATTTCTTCAAGAGATTGTGTTTTCTCAATGAATTGATTTTAACTTCTTTATCAAAGATCAGTTAGTTGTAGAGGTATGGATTGATTTCTGGGACTTCTGTGTTGTTCCATTGGTTTATATCTATTTTTGTGTCACTGTCAGGCTGTTTTGACTATAAATGCAGGGCAGTATGTCTTGAAGTCTTATATTGTGATGCCCCCAGCTTTGTTTTTGTTGGCTTAAATTGGTTTATTCAGGGTATCTTGTGCTTCCATATAAATTCTAGCATTGTTGTTTCTAGATCTGAAAAAAATGACATTGATATTTTGGTTGGAATTACATTGAAACTGTAAATTGCTTTCAGTAGCATAGACATTTTGGTGATTTTTTTTATTTATTAAACTTTTATTTAATGAATATGATTTTCCAAAGTACAGCTTACAGATTACAATGGCTTCCCCCCTCCCATAACTTCCCTCCCACCCACAACCCTCCCCTTTCCTGCTCCCTCTCCCCTTCCATTCACATCAAGATTCATTTTCAATTCTCTTTATATACAGAAGATCAGTTTAGTATATATTAAGTAAAGATTTCAACAGTTTGCCCCCATATAGCAACACAAAGAGAAAAAATACTGTTGGAGTACTAATTATAGCATTAAATAACAGTGTACAGCACATTAAAGACATTTTGGTGATATTACTTCTTCCAATCTATGAAGATGGAAGATTTTTCCTTTTTTTCTTTTAAGTTCCAAAATTCTCTTATTGGAGTATTTTAGTTCCCCTACATATAGAATCATGTCATCTACAAACAGGGATAATTTGACTTCTTCATTCACAATTTACAAACTTCGATATCCTTTTCTTGCCTAATGGCTCTGGCTAAATCTTCCAGGACTGTACTGAACAGCAGTGGTGAAAGTGGGCATCATAATCTGGTCTGGATCAGTGGAAATGCTTCCAGTTTTTTCCCATTCAACATGATTCTGGCTGTGGGCTAGTCATGTATTGCCTTGATTGTGTTGAGTAGTGTTCCTTCTATACCCAGTTTTCTGAAAATTTTTGTCATGAAAAGATGTTGTATTTTATGGAATGCTTTCTCTGCATCTATTGATATAATCATATGGTTTTTATTCTTCAGTTTGCTAATTTGATGCATCACATTTATTGATTAGTAAATATTGAACCATCCCTGCATACCAGGGATACATCCTACTTGGTCAAGGTGAGTGATCTTTTGCATGTTTTATTGCATTTGATTAGCTATTATTTTTTGGAGGATTTTTGTATCTATGTTCATCTAGGATATTGGTCTATAGTTCTCTGTTGTATCTTGTTCTGGGATTTGAATTAAGGTGACACTAGCCTCATATAAAGAGTTGGGAGGATTCAGTCCCTTTCAATTGTTTTGAATAGCCTGAGAAGAATTGGAATTAGTTATTCTTTAAATGCCTGGTAGAATTCGGCTTCGAAGCCATCTGGTCCTGGACTTTACTTTGTTGGGAGAGTTTTTATTAATGCTTCCATTTCCATCTTGGTTATTGGTCTGTTTAGGTTTTCTCTGTCTTCATGTCTCAATTTTGATAGAGTGTATGCATCCAGGAATCTATCCTTTTCTTCTAGATTTTCCAGTTTGTTGGCATATAGGTGTTTGTAATAATTCTTGATGATTCTTTTTATTTCTCTGGTATCCATTGTTACATATCCTTTTTCTTCTTTTGTTTTTAAGATTAATTTTATTTATTTGAAACACAGAGTTACAGAGTAAGAGGAGAGACAGAAAGAGAAAGAGTTCTTCGACCAACTTGTTCAATCCACAAATAGCTCCAATGTCCAGGACTGGAGCAAGTGGAAGACAGGAGCTAAGAGCTTCTTCTGGTTCTTGTAATCGGATGCAGAAACCCAAGCACTTGGGTCATTCTGCTGCTTTCTGAGGTATATTAGCATGGAGCTGTATTGAAAGTGCAATATCCAGGACTTAAGGCAGCACTCACATGGGATGCCAGTGCCACAGGTGGTAGCTTAATCTGCTATGCCATAACACCAGCCCCTACATTTCCTTTTTCATTTCTGATTTTTTTATTTGGGTCTTCTCCCACTTTTTTTGGTTAGTTGGGCCAATGTTATGTCAATGTTGTTCATTTGTTTATATTCTCATAAAAATAAATCTTCATTTCACTGATCCTTTGTATTTTTGTTTCAATTTGTTTATTTCTTCCCTAATTTTAATTTCTTGTGATGCAGCCAAAAGGCCCTCACTAGAGGCTAAAAAGTTGGGACCGCTTGAGCTATGAGCTAAGTAAACTATAATATACTCAGCCTCAGCTATTTGTAATAACACAAAATGGACCAAGAACAAGAGCTTAAATTTTAATTATTTTTTGATTTAACTTAAGTTTTTATGATCTCCATGCTCTTGGTGGAATCAAGTTGTTTTTTTAATCTATTTCAGCACTTTCTGTACCCAGACACCTGATTTCTTTTCTCTCTGTTTTTCACATTGGTTTTTAAGTTTATTGATTTTTTTAAGAGTAATTTTTTAAATTTATTTATTTATTTGAAGGCAGAGTTGCAGATAAAGAGCAAGAGAGAGGTCTTCCATCAGCTGGTTCACTCACCATATGACTTCAATGGCCCAAGCCGCACTGATTTGAAGCCAGGAACCAGGAGCCTCTTCTGGGTCTTCCACTTGGGTACAGGAGCCCAAGGGCTTGGGCCATCCTGTACTGCCCTCCGAGGCCACAGCCAAGAGCTGGAACAGAAGTAGAGCAGCCAGGACTTGAACCAGTGCCCATATAGGATTCTGGCATTGCAGGCAGCGACTTCACAGCACTGGCCCCAAGTTTATTGATTTTTAAACTTTACTTTTTATCTTTGTCAAGCAATAAATATGTTTTAGGTTTTTTTATATCATATTATTTTCAAAAGCTTGTGAGTTGCGTATTCAATAGAAACAATTACTTTACAAAGAAAGTGAATGTGGTTTTGTCCCAAAATAAATAGAAATATAGAGGAATCATGTTGATTATGATGTGAAGTAAATAGAGAAAATAAATAAACTAATCTTCTTATATTAGAGAAGAACAAAAGGGAGGAAATCCAATCAAATAAAGCCAACCCTTTCAGCCAAATGTATGTTTCAGTGAAAACTCATTTTCACAGCATAAGCTTACAGTCCATAATATTTGAAGTGGATCTGGAACAGAATTTTTGTTTTTGTTCAGCATGAGATATTATTAATCACTTGTTTGAAGAAAGGATTTTTTACACAGGACTACCTGATCCTTCGGTGACAGTTACATTCATTCCAATAGGGCAAAACCTACTGAAAGCTAAGGTTAAATGAGCTCTGTCTTTCCACTTCTCTCTCTCACTTTCTAAGTCCTCACTTTTCCCAATCTCTTTTCTGGTAATGTCATGTTGACTTGGATTTCTGATCATATTTGAAGAAATTGAAAAATAATATTTATATAATAGAATGAATAAGGTTCTTTTTAAGAAAATTTTTTAAAGGATTTATTTACTTATTTGAAAGGCAGAGTCACAGAGAGGCAGGGACAGAAAGAGAGAGAGAGAGAGAGAGAGAGAGAGAGAGAGAGAGAGAGAGAGAGAGAGATCTTCCATCTGTTGGTCATTCCCCAGATGGCAGCAACAGTGGAGCTGCACCGATTGGAAATCAGGAGAAAGAAGCTTCTTCTGGGTCTCTGATGTTAGTGCAGGGTCCCAAGGACTTGGGCCATCTTCTACTGCTTTCCCAGGCCATGGCAGAGAGCTGGATCAGAAGTGGAGCAACTGGGACTCAAACCGGAGCCCATATAGGATGCCGGCACTGCAGGCAGTGGCTTTTACCTGCTACGCCACAGCATCAGCCCCGTGAATAGGATTCTTTCTTTCAACAAAACAGTCATCAAGAAACTTACTGTCATTGATAATGATTCTAGAAGCAACTCAGATAAGAAAATAACTGGCTGTGTCTTATAATAGGATACTTAAATCATACATAGTCCAGAAGGTGTCTAGAATGTTCTCAAAATTATAGATGGTATGAACATTTTTTTCCCAAAGAACTACTCTTACTCCAATATCAAGTGCTGCACTAAAATTCTGGCCTGTGGAATTCATCACTCAGTCAATGAATATTTGGTTCACAAGGCACAGAGTTCAAAGGCACGTGTTGTACTGTAGGCTTAGATCAATGCATTTAACACTTGTCAGGGGGAACTTAGTTTAATTTGTTTCTAGCCAGCTTTCCAAAACTTTTCCCCTCAAGAGAAAATAATGTAGGTAAGAGTAAGGGGATTCAAGTGTAAGGCAAAGGCCAGAATCTGTGGTAGAGAGAATAGAAAGAATCTCATATTATCAATATATTTCTTACACTTATTTTGAGTAAAATAAAAGCAGTCAAACACTTCTAGCCTGCCAAAGCAAAGTGAATCTTGGCTGCTGGCTACAGCTTTCAAATGAAAATAAGACACTATGAGAATCCTTGCTTTACACATCTTTTATACCTGTACACTTTCCCCTGACTCCTCTATATTGTTCCACAGGGCTTACTATTTTATACAACACTTTTATTTTCTTTAAGCCAGCAAAATCCTGGTTTGGATACTTTGCCTTCCAGTGACCCAGCTGCCTTAACATTTTATCTAATAGTTGTAAAATTAGAAAGCTCTGACAAATCCCTTATGGCTGTACTGAGCCCAAGGAAAGAATTTTCACTGGAGCCTGGAAATGGGAGCTCTGCAAAGAAACTTTCCTGTTGGTAACTTTTAAACCAAAGACACAATCTTTGAATGGGGATCTTGAGACTAAAATCACTCTATAACTTAATTGTATCAATTTTAATTTCGTATTTATATCTTGGTGTTTGCTTTCTGCCAGACCCTGGAGGCAGCACTCATAGCTGCCATCCCACTTTGTTTCCTAGTATATTTCCCAGAACAGAACTCCACAGAATTTATGACCCAATTTTTTGCCTTTTGATTTAATCTGAAAAAAATATCCCGCTCATACCAAGCACAGGGCTGGCAGTGAGGAACGATAAAGCTGTCTCTCTCCTAACCCACAGCTGCTAAAAGGCTCAGATCAAGGCTGCAGCTCTCTTCTGCTGGCACAGTCTCTCTTGTTATGTACAAATAGGTTTGCTTTCACTTAGCTGCATTTATGTAGCCATGCTGTTGTACAGAAAAATAAAATACTGAGATAAAATTCTTCAAAACTGTTTCTATTAAAAGGAGGTGTAATTCAAGAAATGTGCACCCAAATGAAAGTTTGAGGAAGTATGGGAAAACTAATATTAACAAATAATGAGATATTAGCCATTTTAATATGATATAGGTAATAGTATGAGACCTTGTTTGCTCTATAAAAATAATGCTTTGTAAATATTCCCATTTTTTATCCTGAGTAAATACTATCAAAGGTTTCTACATTACTTTTTATATCATAATAGAGTATTTTTTATTTGTATTAACAGTAATTATACATATTGATGGGTTATAGTTTGATATTTCTTTTTTTTTAAAATGGCAGGTGCCATAGAAGATCGAGAAATAGCAAGGCTTCCATACTATAATGCTTTTCAGAAAGGCCTAGATTTTTTTTTTATTTGACAGATAGAGTTATAGACAGTGAGAGAGAGAAACAGAGAAAGGTCTTCCTTCCGTTGGCTCATTCCCCCAAATGGCTGCTATGGCTGGAGCTATGCCAATCTGATGCCAGCAGCCAGGTGCTTCCTCCTGGTCTCCCACGCGGGTGCAGGCACCCAAGCACTTGGGCCATCCTCCACTGCCCTCCCGGGCCACAGAAGAGAGCTGTACTGGAAGAGGAGCAACCGAGACTAGAACCTGGTGCCCATATGGGATGCCGATGCCTCAGGCAGAGGATTAGCCAAGTGAGCCATGGCGCCGGCCCCACAGTTTGATATTTCAACACATGTATATAATGTATACTGATTAAAAACAGGTTAATCAACTATTCCCCTTCTTTGACATTACTTTTTGATCCGAGACTTGGAGCTTCTTTCTTCTATTTGTTCAATGTTTGTTCACTATATATACTAGGTTATTGTGAAATGAAGTCTCCTCATTATGCCGTGTAACACCAGGAATTTATTCATTCACTCTAACTCTGATGTGGTACCCATTATATCAAATCCCTCTGTCCCTTCTACCTGTCTCAGCCTCGAGTAACCAGCATTCTGTGTTCATGTTGAGTCTTTAATGACTTTTGGATGTGAGAAAGAACATGCAACTTGTTTTCCTCTGTCTAGCTTACTTCACTGGACATGATACCCTTCAGTTCCTTTCATTTTGCTGTAAATGACAGGATTTCATTCTTTTCAGTGGAAAAATCATATTCCACTGAGTATATATAGCCCATTTTCTCTATCTTTTCATCTGATTTTGGACACCTTGGTTTATTCTGTATCTTGGCTATTGTGAGGGGTGCTGCAATAAAAATGGTGGAGCAGTTATCTCTTTCATACAGTGATGAATGGGCTATTTTAAATGAATATCTTAAAGGTTCCCAGATTATAACAACAGTTATATAATATAGGAAGAATAAATATTTAAAATATCCAAAATATTCTTCTAATTTATTATTTGTTTAATAATGACACTAAGGTACCAGATAAGATCCTAAATTTTTTAAATATTAATTCATTCTATGCTTCTAAGATACAGGTGAGATAGGTGCTATTACTAACAACTATTAGACAGGTGCTTTTTATAACAAAAAGCAACAACAGAGATCATCTCATTGAAGATCACACAACTCATAAATGGAGACAGTGCAAAGAAAGCCCTGGCAGATGGCTCTAGGCTCTTTAGTCATATCCACTCCCTAACACTCCTCTTTAATACAATGATGGTTACTCATATTAAGTGTATTCACATAAGCCAATATTAAATTTATAAAGTCCTTGTAAATAAATTTTCTTAGAAGTCTAGATGTAGACAACATTTTTAAGGAGTTACTCTTCTAGCTTATATCCATAAGCAATCACAAGCATTCTTCAGGGAAAAAAAACTGCGTTCGATATTAAAGTGGGTTGTATATGTTTAATAGTAATTTAATACTTAAAATGTACTTTTCTAACTCAGAGTCTAGGCAACATTTTTGTAAGTCATTTTTATGTACTAATTTTTCACTCTTGGAGTATGCTTCCAAAAGTAAATTAAATCCACTTGAAATGCTACTTCACATAAGGTAAATGCTGAACATATTTACAAAATTTGGAAAACAGCTAATCTATTTATTTTATTAAATGACTTTAAAAGAATGTCAAAATATAAGGACAAGTCACACATTATCATGATTAAATGTAATGCCAATCAGAATAAACAAAGCTAATTAATATTAAATATTTTTCAAATTAAGAAATGAAAGCAGGAATTACTTAGTGGCTTGGATACCATGCAAAAACAGATACTTAGTGAACCCTGTACACAGATGAGCTCCATGACGGATATAGGATATTATCCCTCAATTAGTACATAGCGCAGCAAGGTAGAGAGAGGTTCCAAAGACGGTCACACAGCCAAGAGAAGTAGTGATGCATCTAATAGAAATTGGGACTTTCAGAAGGATAATTTCTGGAAATTGGTTTTGGATGACTTGAATGTGAACTAGGTCATAAAGTTAGAAAATTACAGAAAATGCTAAAAGATAGGCAACCATTGCTCAAGCAAGGCATCAAGATTAGAGACATAAATTTGAAAGTCTTCTATATAGATATGTGAATGAAAATTATATTAAGGATAATTTGAATTTCTATACTATTCAACTTCAAAAGGGTGTTAAACATAATGGTTATGAGTCTTGTCATTTAAGTTAGACAGATTTTTGCCGGCCACATATTAACTATATGAATTTAGACAAATCAATTGCTAAACATTTCTAAATCCCAATTCACTTATCTAAAAAATGAAAATAATATTCACATGATTATGGCAGTCAAAATCCTAAAATGATCCACAAGATTCTTGCTCCATGATGGTACTACTTTATATATTTACCTCCACTTGGGTGGGCTTTTGTAAATATAATAAGATAGTCATTTCTTGATTAGACAATCACATGTGGCAAAAGGTCATGGCATAGTCATCATTAACATTCCAGACTGGATCGAAGCCTACCCGAGGGAGAAGTTGGAGAGTCATTCCTGTTGGCTGAGAAGGAAATCCAACAACAATGCTGTGAATTGCCTGTGGGAGCCACATGGTAACTGAATACAGATGGCCTCTGGGAGCTGAGACCCATCCCTACTTGACAGCCAGCAAGAAAACAAGGATTTCTCTCCTGTAGCTGCAATGAAATGAGTTTCCCAATAATCAGTGAGCTTGAAAGAGGTTACTGAGTTTGAGAAGAGGTAGCAGCCCCAATCAACAACTTGATCTTATCCCAGTGAAACCCTGAGCAGACCCAGGTAGCAGACATTGATATTGGAAAGCCTGAAAGAATAAATTTGTTTGATTTTTAAATCTTTATGGTAATTTATTAGGAAGCAACAGAAATCCAACAAAGTCACAGACTTGGAAAATATAATCTAAAATTGCCAAAAAATGTAACTTCCACATGTTAACGTCTAGTCCTTAGTATCATGGCAGCATTGCTATATATGCTTCTGATTCACATTTGTGTTTTGGATTTGAAAGTAAATACATTCCAAAACTTAAATAAATCATCAGGAAACAATGCTTAATAAGAATCATATAGTAAATCTAAGGAATTTTAATCTGTATTAATTTTTCTTCTGTATAT
The DNA here is from genome assembly GCF_033115175.1 of Lepus europaeus. NCBI lineage: Eukaryota > Metazoa > Chordata > Mammalia > Lagomorpha > Leporidae > Lepus > Lepus europaeus. The sequence goes on along the minus strand of NC_084829.1, from coordinate 61,386,604 downwards.
ATTTATTTGATTTCATGACAGTTTTACTGAAGATCTCAGAAAATAGTTTGAGTACTCTGTAATTAGTAAGGTTTTCATTATCATTTCAGTTACTGTTTGCTTTGTCATCTAAGAAGATATTTTTTAAAATGCTGGAGGAAAACACATTAATAATGATAAATTTGTTCAGGCTCAAATATAATGTTAAAGTACTAATGAGATTTTTGTTTTTGATATAAAAAAGTGCAGCATCAAAAAAATGTTTGTAATGGTGCAAAAAGAAAGTCTGAAAATGCCATGGAAAATAAGATGCACTGTTACCAGCCTAGGATAGCTATCCTGTTGCATGTTCACACACCCCTGCTTTGCTTATGCTGTGCCCTTTACCTGGAATGCTCTTTGCAATCAGTTTCACTTCTGTGTAACTCTTTCCATTACAAATAAAAAGGACTAATATGAAATTCTTTCTGGGAGCCAGCCTAACAATGCCAGAATCCCATATTGGATTTCCAGTTCAAATCCCAATTGCTCCACCTCTGCTCCCTGCTAATATGCCTGTGCCTAGGAAAGCAGCAGAAAATGGCCCAACTACTTGGGCCTCTACCACCCATGTGGAGATCTGGGTGGAGTTCAAGGTTCCTGGCTGTGGCCTGAACCAGTACTGGTCATGTGGCCACTTGGGGAGAAAAGCAATGAATGGAAGATCTTTCTCTCTCTCTCTCTCTCTCACCCCTTCCCCCCTACCGTCAACATCTCTCCCTTTCTCTGTAACTCTGCCTTTCAAATAAATAATCTTTTCAAAAAAAGATTATTCCTATTTCTGTATCCTTTGTCACAAGTTTTGCTACATTATTAGTTTCTTCAGAGAAAAGATATTCTTGAATTTCCAATTACTGAAGATGGATATGAATTTAATACGTTTATTAAGTATAATTGAATCAATGAAATGTTACTCAGAAATTTAACATGCTGAAATATGTGTTTGGCAAGATTAGGTCACGTATTGATTGAGTTGAGCTTGTTTTGAGATCTTGGGTTTCCATTTATCTGGATGCTTTGTTTGGGAAAATCTTTATAAGGACAATTTTTCCATTTAAAATATTCTTGGATTGACAGAGTTTTTTTTTCCTTTAGCATTTTAAACATATCTTCCCACAGTCTCCTGGGCTGCAAGGTTTCTGCTGAAAAATTCACTGATAGCCATATGTGGAGTTTCTTGTGTGTTAGGAACTTCTTCTGTACTGATTTAAAATTCTTTCTGTATCTTTGGCTTTTGACTATTGTATTATTTTTATAAAATTGTCTTTGGGTTGATCCTGATTGTAGTTCTTGGGGTTTCATTTATATATATGTCCATACCTCACTCCAGATTTGGAGATTTTCAGTAATTATTTTCTTAAATAAGCTCTCTGCATTTTCTTCCTTTCTTCTGCTTCATTATGTCTGCTGTTGACTCCCTATTGTGTTTTCATTCCATTCATTTTATTCTGCAGTTCTCATATATCTATTTCATCCTTTTTTTTTTTTTGACAGAGTTAGATAGTGAGAGAGAGACAGAGAGAAAGATCTTCCTTCCATTGGTTCACCCCCAAAATGCCCACTACAGCCGGAGCTACGCCGATCCAAAGCCAGGAGTCAGGTGCTTCCTCCTGGTCTCCCATGTGGGTGCAGAGGCCCAAGCACTTAGGCCATACTCCACTGCCTTCCTGTGCCACAGCAGAGAGCTAGACTGGAAGAGGAGCAACAGGAACTAGAACCCGGTGCCCATATGGGATACCGGCGCCACAGGCAGAGGATTAACCAAGTGAGCCATGGCGCCAGCCCCTATTTCATCCTTTTATGAGTGTTATTTCTATCTCTTTATCAGATTCTCATTTTGTTCATGTGTTGTTCAATATTTCACGGAGTTGGCTATCTGTTTTTTTTTTGTGTGTGTGTATCTCTGAGTTCCCTTACAATTATTTTAAATTCAGTCAATCAGAGATCTCCATTTCTTTGGGGTCAGCTACTGGAATAATAGTTTAACATTTTTGGTGTTATGATATTTCTTTGATTTTCCATGTTCCTTGTTGGCTTCAGCTGATGTCTATGCATTTAGTGGAGAGATCTTCTAGACTTTACGGTTTGATTTCAGTGAATAAAAACCTAGTCGGGATACAGACATCACCAGTGCACCATCAATAATGGTGTGTGAGAAGCAAGTGCTTATGGAGCCACCTGAAACTCAGAACCTGGGCACGGTTGGGTACAGATTAACTGCTACTCCGGGTCTGGAGAGCAGACATGCCTCCTGCTGCAGCAGCGGCTGGAGTGTTCACGCTGTGGAACAGCAGTGGCCATAGAGCCAGTACCTGGACTATGGGCATGAATGGAGCAGTGGCAGCTCATGGGCTCAGGATTCAGACTACCTCTTTGTAACAGTGGTTTCAGTGCCCAAGACATGAGCGCCCATGGAGTGGTCATGGCTTCAGGGTTGAGGCATACGCAGAGTTGTGGGTGTGTGAGAGCCCTGGTTCCAGAGAAGCACAATAGCATCACCTTCTTAAGGTGTGCCACACAACAGCATCTTCCTCTCCAGGAGATCTGCGGTAGTAATAACTCTTGGTCATCTCAGTCACAAAAGCTGACAGAGTGCTTTGCAAAGCAAGCAATTAGGTTCCACACTATATATGCTAAGGGACTGTGAAGCCATGGTGGCACCCACTGCAAGGCTACTACTGGAGCCTCTGTCCTCCCTTTTCCCTGCTAACTCTAGTCTCAGGTATACCCTTCACCCAGCAATTCTGCCTGTGCAGTTACTCTGTCTTCTGTGTATGCTACTGCATTTTTATTTAATATTTTTTAAGTCAGAGGTACAGATGGAGAGAGAGAGAGAAAGAAAAAGAGAAAGAAAGAGAAATCTACCATTCACTGCTTTACTCCCCAGATGGTCCCAATGTCCATGGCTAGGCCAAGCCAAAGCAAGGAGCCAGGAACTTCATCTGGGTCTCCCATGTGAGTGGCAGTATCCTAATAGTTGGACCATCTTCTGCTGCTTTTCACAGCCATTAGCAGGGAACTGTATTGCAAGTGGAACAATAAGAACACAAGCTGGTGCCCATATGGGATGCTGGCATTGCAGGCGATAGCTTTGCCTGCTACACCGCAATGCTATTCCCGTGCTACTGAATTTCTACAGATTCTTAATTAGGTTCTTGAGACTTCCTAGGGTTTTTTTCCTCATGAATAGATATCTAATAAAATAAAGGCTGGTACCACCTACTCAGCCATCTTATTGACCTCACGCTTCCAGATATATTTTAGTTTAGAAAGACATTATGGGGACCATCACTGTGGCACAGTGAGTTAATTCCCTGGCCTGCAGTGTCAGCATCCCATATGGGCACTGGTTCTAGTCCTGGCTGCTCCTCTTCTGATCCAGCTCTCTGCTATGGTCTGGGAAAGCAGTGGAAGATGGCCCAAGTCCTTGGGCCCCTGCACCCGCATGGGAGTCCCAGAGGAAGCTCCTGGCTCCTGGCTTCGGATCGGCACAGTTCTGGCCATTGCAGCCATCTGGGGAGTGAACCAGAGGATGGAAGACCTCTCTCTGTGTCTCTACCTCTCTCTCTGTAACTCTGTCTCCCAAATAAATAAAAAAATCTTAAAAAAGGTATTATGGAGAATAAAGCTAATAAAAGCAGTAATGTATATTATATGAAAATTTCTAAAAGCTAAAAGTATAATAGATAGCAAATAAGAAGAAATTAAAAATCCAAGGGACTGTTTCAATAATCATAATCATAAGGTTCTTCTTTAATAAGGTGCATTATAAATATGGTCCAAAATATCAATGTTTTTCCAAATCTAGGTCCTGGTATCTTCTAGGGAATTTTATAAAGTATGTTCACCCTCTATCTTCAGAAATATACTGGTTTTAATCAAATAGTACAGTGATTGGTAAATATTTCCTGTAAAGGGTCAAACAGTAAATATCTTAGTTTTTGCACACCATGTAGACTGTGTCACAACTATTCGACTCTGCTGTTGTGATTTGAAACCATTTAAGCAACATGTAAATGAGTGGACATGACCTTAACAAAATTTTTCTTATAAAAACAGAAGGCATGCTGAGTTTAACCTATATGGCAACCCCAATGAGATTCATGTTAGCAAATTTTAAGGCCATTTCAAACAAGACAATAGGAAACGCTTCACAGTTACTGGTTGACACATCAAGAATATACTATTTATAACATTTTAAAAAACAATAAATAGTACCAAAGTTACATTTCATGCATGTATCTTCTTACCATGATGAAATTTATGATTGAAACTAGCTCCCTCCAGGAGGAAGAAGGGACAGATTTCAGGGATAGAATTTTTGTTACATTCTTTCTGACTCTAGCAGTGCAAAATTCCATCACTTATTTACAGAGTGAATCACATGAACTAGGGATTATTCTCCACACTTTACAAAGCTTCTGTAGTTATTCAGTCCTCATAACCTATTGATGTAGATAGTGTACTCCTCACTTTACATAGGAGTAAACTGAAGCTGAAAGGACCACATGGCATTCCCTGACATGACAAAAGAGAGTAAAACTCCAGTCTGGCTTTCAAAGACTGTGAAGTGATTAAAAGAGTGTGAAAACATTCTCACATCTAAATTCTAATGTGTTCCCAATTGGAAGAAATAAGAGCAATTTATTCTTATGGAAGTTTATAGCTCAGTACAACACTATAATTAAACTTAAAGATTGGAAAATATTTTCAAATGTTCTTTGTGCATTAAATTACAGTTAGAATGTTGTCTGTGAATGAATACTTTTTCTTATGTATTAACCAATAGCTACAAAGATTGTTTGCAGTTTCCAATCAACATAGCCTCAAAGAACAGACAGAATGAAAATTTACTGTATAATTACAGAACTCTAAATTCAGTTATAATTTGCATTTGCATTATCATGATGCTACTGCAATATTATCTCCTGACTGTAATCTTGGGGGATGGATGATGTTAATGCAGTGTTCTTCCTGGGGCCTCATTCATAGTAACATCTGTGTCAAAAGGAAATGCTAAAAAGTGGAAAATCAAATTTGCCTGAAGGTAGATATATGGAGATACAGACATAGATGCACATACAGATATATAGTCTTATTCTTTTTTTAGCTAATAAAAAAACAAAAAATTACTTTGAGTTTTAAAAGAATTAATTGGAGGCCAGTGCTGTGGCATAGAGGGCTAAGCCTCTGCCTGTGATGCTAGCATCCCATATGGGCGCCGGTTCGAGTCCCAGCTGATCCACTTCCTATCTAGCTCTCTGTTATAGCCTGGGAAAGCAGTGGAAAATTGCCTTTGTGCTTAGGCCTCTGCACCCACAAGGGGAGACCCAGAAGAAGCTCCTGCTTCCTGGCTTTGGATCAGCTCAGTTTTGGCTATTGCAGCCATTTGGGAAATGAACAAGTGGATGGAAGACCTCTCTCTGTGTAACTCTACCTCACAAATAAATAAATAAAATCTTTAAAAGTATGTTTAAAAAAAGAATTTAATTGATGTGAGGGAAAGGAATAGTATATATGGAGCCACTGACCCCAGAATCAATTGCCAAATGGTACAATATTCCAGTCAGACAAGAGGAATAAAAGATATTACTGGATTCAGTCATTCCACATTGTAGACAATCTACTCGAGCATAACCTCATATTCCATAAATATACACAATTACAATTTGTCAATATGCAGTGAAAAATAAGTTTAAAAAGACAACTCAGCCTGATCTTGAACTACCACTTAGTTGATGACCTTGGGAAAAATCACTTAACCTGAGCATCAACTTTCTTAGCTATAAAAGAATGGTGCAAGAGTGTACAAGAGCCATACAATTCTCTGAGCCTATGGCTGGGAAAGGATTACTAAAATTGACATACCTAAACATTTCTTTATTTTTTTATTCATTTTTAAGGTGAACAAATTTAATGTATTTCATATATACAGATTTAGGAGCATAGTGATTTTTCCCACCTGCTCCTCCCTCCTGCTCATGTCCCCACCCTCCCTCCTTCTTCCTCTCTTATTCTTCCTTTTAATTTTTACAATGACCTATTTCCAGTTTATTTTATACTCATAAGATTAACCCCATAGTAAATAAAGAATTCAACATATAATAAGAACAAAACACTGTCCCTCAACAGTAGAGACAAGGGCTGTAAACAATCATCAAAACTCAAAATGTCAATTTTGCTCATATACATTACATTCTATTTGTACTCTGTTAGTTACCATAGAACAGGGAACACGTATGGTATTTGTATTTTGGATACTGGCTTATTTCACTAAGTATAATGGTTTCCAGTTATATCCATTTTGTTGCAAAATACAGCATTTCATTCTTTGTTATGGCTGAGTAGTATTCCATAGTGTGCATATACCACATTTTTTTTATCTAGTCATCAGCTGATAGACATCTGGATTGGTGCCATATCTTAGGTATTGTGAATTGAGCTACCATAAACATGGGGGGACTTGTAACTCTTTCATATGCTGATTTCTCTTTGTTTTAGTAAATTGCCAGGAGTGGGATGGCTGAGTCACATGCTAGATCTATTTTCAAATTTCTGAGGTATCTCCACACCATCTTCCACAATGACCGCACTAGTTTACCTAAACATTTAGGTTAATCTTTGTAACAACATATTACAGATCTACAAAATTAGCACCATTTAACTTTGCTGTTGTAACTTAGATGAACATCCAGTCTGTTCATCAAATTTTCAAATGAAATAAAGCCTAGAAGAAAAAATGATGTATGAAAAAAATATTTTAGGCCAGGGCCGTGGCTTAACAGGCTAATCCTTTGCCTTGTGGCACCAGCACACAGGGTTCTAGTCCCGGTTGGGGCACCGGATTCTATCTCGGTTGTCCGTCTTCCAGGCCATCTCTCTGCTATGGCCCAGGAAGGCAGTGGAGGATGGCCCAAGTGCTTGTGCCCTGCACCCTCATGGGAGACCAGGAGAAGCACCTGGCTCCCGGCTTCGGATCAGCGCGATGCGCAGGCTGCAGCGGCCATTGGAGGGTGAACCAACGGCAAAAAGGAAGACCTTTCACTCTGTCTCTCTCTCTTACTATCCACTTTGCCTGTCAAAAAATATATATATATTTAAAAAATTTACTGGCTGAACTAATAGAGAACTCAATTAATATGTAATATATAGTATAGAAAAAAACTGTTCCTTTGAGTAGACATAAATGACTTAGGTACACATAGGGTTGTATAAAAATAACACAGCCAATGACAGTATGTGGCTGTAGGAAACCTAAATACTTTTAACTGTCCAGTATTCTCTGCCTTTTCATAAGTTTTACAACCAAAATTCAAACTTGAATAAACCTGGGTATCTTTAATCTCAACATCATCACTCAGGCTTCTGATCACTTTTGTTTTTAAATATTTATGTGTTTGAAAGGCAGAGTGCAGAGAGGCAGAGAGAGAGGTCCTCTGCTGGTTCACACCCCAAATGGCTACAACAGCTGGAACTGAGCCAATCCAAAGCCAGGATCCAGGAGTTTCTTCTGGATCTCCCACATGGGTGCAGGGGCCCAAGGACTTGAGCCATCTTCGACTGCCTTCCCAGGACACAACAGAGAGCTGGACTGGACATAGGGCAGTCGGGATTATGCCACAGCGCCTACCTCATTCTGATCACTTTTTTTTTTTTTTTTTTTTTTTTTTTTTTGGACAGGCAGAGTGGATAGTGAGAGAGAGAGACAGAGAGAAAGGTCTTCCTTTTGCCGTTGGTTCACCCTCCAATGGCCGCCGCGGTAGCGCGCTGCGGCCGGCGCACCGCGCTGTTCCGATGGCAGGAGCCAGGTGCTTCTCCTGGTCTCCCATGGGGTGCAGGGCCCAAGGACTTGGGCCATCCTCCACTGCACTCCCTGGCCACAGCAGAGAGCTGGCCTGGAAGAGGGGCAACTGGGACAGGATCGGTGCCCCGACCGGGACTAGAACCCGGTGTGCTGATCACTTTTTAAAAATAGTCACCTAGCTGGGGAGATTGGTGCCACTGTGACATCATGGTCGTTAAACTACATTGAGCCTTCTGTATCATTGATAAACATTGTGTCTGCTTTTTCAACCTTCTCTCCAAGTGTCTGCAATGACTACTTTCAACATTTTCCATCTCAAAAGTCACACCTTAACCAATACCCTCAATCTCAGAGGATCAATTTGTGTCCTATAGTCATCACTCATTTGTTGTTTCTTTTGTTAAAAAAAAAAAAAAGGTTTGATTTATTTGAATGGCAGAGTGACAGAAAAAGAAACTGAAAGAGAAAGAGATCTTTCATGTGCTGTTTCAATCCCCAAATGGCCACAGTGGTTGGGCCTGAGCCAGGCTGAAATCAGGAACCTGGAACTCCGTCAGGTCTCCCACATGGGTGCAGGTGCCCAATACTTGGGCCACCATCTGCTGCTTTCCCAGGCACAGGAGCAGGGCAAGGAGCTAGATCACAAGCAGAGCAACAAGCACTGGAACCAGGGCTCTGATGTGGGATCCTGTTGTCAGAGGTGACAACTTGACCTACTGTGCCACAAATCCAGCCCTTATTTATTCTTTCTTAACTCTGTTGCTGTAGAGGAAATTTCAAAACCGCTACAGAAAGACAATTTTTCCAACCATGATTTGACTCTTGTAGTACAGTTTTCTTTCTGGTATGTGCCCATCATATTTTAATACCCTGTCTATATTTTATAAAGTTCCATGTTCTTGAATGTGCCTCTAATACCTGCCTTGTAACTGGGACACACACACACGTGACAAAGGCTCTGCCAATGAGATGTAATTATTTTATTCTGTTTAAGCTAGTAGAGTAGATTTTGCTTTTTGAAACGAAGAAACCTAAGAGATACAAGTTGTTTTTCCTCTTTCTTTACAAGAGCTATGAAGTATTCACTTTCATCCCCATATCTTCAATTTCTTCTGTTCTGTTAGACCTTCTCAACAGCATTTAAACTATTCTTCACATGTAATAAAATCCCCTGGCAAATGCCATTACTGTGTCGCTACTACCATATTATTTTTCACTTTTTCTCAAAGAAAATATTAATATATGGAGCCCAGTTCAATACTTCTAATTCCATACTTCCTAATCCTGCCATTACACAGGCTGATCTGTGAAAGGCTTCTGCCTTTCACAAAATTGTAGGCCGCATGTTAACAAGACTTTTCTTTCAGTTTCTCTAATACCTGCTTCTCTGGCTATATTTTTTCTCTCTTACTATAGCTCTCTCTTTCCAGTTCCTTAGATCTTGAGATCTTGATTTTTTTTTTTTTTTTTTTGGACAGGCAGAGTTAGTGAGAGAAAGAGACAGAGGAGACAGAGAGAAAGGTTTTCCTTTTTCCGTTGGTTCACCCCTCAAGTGGCCGCTATGGCCGGTGTGCTGCACCGATCCAAAGCCAGGAACAAGGTGCTTCCCCAGTCTCCCATGCGGGTGCAGGGCACAAGCACTTGGGCCATCCTCCACTGCCTTCCTAGGCCACAGCAGAGAGCTGGACTGAAAGAGGAGAAACCGGACAGAATCCGGCGCCCCATCCGAGACTAGCACCTGGGGTGCCGGTGCCGCAGGTGGAGGATTAGCCAAGTGAGCCACGGCGCCGGCCAGATCTTGATCTTAAAGTGTATTTTTTCTTCTCACTTTCCCTAATAAATCTCTTCCATGCCAGTTCCTCAGTTCCATTAGAAATATTCCTTCACGGACGGCTTCGCGGCTCAATAAGCTAATCCTCCGCCTGCGGCGCCAGCAGCCAGGGTTCTAGTCCCAGTCGGGGCGCCGGATTCTGTCCCGGTTGCCCCTCTTCCAGGCCAGCTCTCTGCTATGGCCCCGGAAGGCAGTGGAGAATGGCCCAAGTCCTTGGGCCCTGCACCCGCATGGGAGACCAGGAGAAGCACCTGGCTCCTGCCATCGGAACAGCGCGGTGCACCGACTGCAGCGGCCATTGGAGGGTGAACCAACGGCAAAGGAAGACCTTGCTCTCTGTCTCTCTCTCTCACTGTCCACTCTGCCTGTCAAAAAAAAAAAAAAAAGAAAAGAAAAGAAATATTCCTTCAGTTATAACATTTGTGTCTTTAAAATAGACTGTACCTCTGAACCTCATATAATAACCAAATACCATGCAGCCGTCTTCAGTTGGATGTTTCTTTAATTATCAAAGTCAAATATTCAAAACTGAACTCCCATTCTACATATACACACAATCATCCTCCAGTGTTTGTTATACTTGGTGCACCTGTTTTCCTAGTGCCTAGCATAAGAAAACTAAGGATCCCTATCAATGATCATTGTGGAGTAATCTGAGTGCACGTCTAAGTAACACACACACACACACACAGTAGCTTTTAAAAATGAGAAAATTAAACTAAAATTTTATTTTGGTGAAAAATATTTTGAAAGCCATATATTTTTTTTCATGGTATACATCTCCATGAACTTTTTAAAGACAACTCAGGTAAAATATTCTATTTCATTTTTTATCTCCAATATCTATATAATTGATGTGAGGTGAAGTGTACGAGGAGAGTAAGAAACCTACTTCCTCCATGCTTGCTTTTTATAGAAGATTCTTTAGATTCTACGAGCACAAAACACCATTAATCACCAGGTTCATACTGTGTAGCACTTTACAATGTATTTTTATCCTTAATCCAACAGAAGTCCACGTTCAGCTACAGAAAGAAGACAAAGTGAGCCTCCCAACTAAACAGTATGTTTTCAATCTCTAACTGTGATTTCAAAGAGGTTTCTTTGGAAACAGTTCTCTATCCCACTAGTTTTTAATAAGAGAGAGAAAATTGGTTTACAATATGAACTTTTAAACTTACCCTTATTTTCATACCAATTGCTTGCCCCACACTTGAACTCAACAATTTCCCATATATTCAAGTGTTTTTGTACTCAAGCTTCTCAGGCAGAATCAAAGCATTTTAACTGAATGAGACTGTGCTGTCATATGGACCACAGATGAAAAGACCAGGCACATAAGTAGCAGCAATTCGTGGACTTTGTAACAGATTTTTCCCCTGTGAGCTTATTGAACTAAACTACTGAACATTTTTAGGCTTATCTCTGGATTTTGACCTTCATTTGTCCACGTTACTCTTGCTTGTGAAGCATTCTAGCTAGGGGTACAGTAAGCTCATGGAATTATAATTTTTTATAATTGGTCATAATTTGTTCCTCAACTTTTTTAGAGTTTGTGCTAACTTTAAACATATAGACAATTTCCTAGTTATATCATCAGTATTGCATTAATGCTCTCAAAATTCCTATAGCAAACCAAAAATTATTTTCATATTATATAGATGTCTGTTTTTAAAATACCTTTGCAAGTTATTAAAAGAATAAATGGACTAATAGAAAGGACAAATGAATAAGATAAAGGATTGAATTATGAAAGTATAAGGTTGAAGAAAATGAAAGACTTAATGTAATGCTCAATGTCAAATAGTAATAGGGTCAAGAAAAGTAAATGTTTAAAAAATCTATCATAGGCATAAAGTTGGTAATGAAAGATGTAAAAATGCTAGGCTAATGAGAAATCCAAACTAGGAACATCTATAACATAGTTTATTACTTGTACACATAAAAAGGCCAATGTAAAGTCTCTGCTGAATGCAGTGGCAGTGATAGAGAAGGGGCTCTGACAGTATGTGGTCCAGGTTGACTTTTCCTCACATGTGACCTTGCAGGAGTTATGTAATCTTTCCACTCCTGAGATTCTCCATTTGTAAAAGGGGAAAACTGTAAAACTGCAGTGATGGTTAACATAGATTATTCATGTAAAAATAGTGTTTAACATGATTCTTTTTTTTATTAAACTTTTATTTAATGAGTATAAATTTCCAAAGTACAGCTTATGGGTTACAATGGCTTCCCCCTCCCAAAACTTCCCTCCCACCCACAACCCTCCCCTTTCCCGCTCCCTCTCTCCTTCCAATCACATCATGATTCATTTTCAATTCTCTTTATATACAGAAGATCAGTTTAGTATATATTAGGTAACTATTAGGTAATGATTTCAACAGTTTGCCCCCATATAGCAACACAAAGTGAAAAAAAATACTGTTGGAGTACTAGTTATAGCATTAAATAAGAGTGTACAGCACATTAAAGACAGAGATCCTACATAATATTTTTTAAAAAAATTAATTAATTTTCTATGCCATTTCCAATTTAACACCAGGTTTTTTTTTTTTTCATTTCCAATTCTCTTTATATACAGAAGATCGATTCAGTATATAATTAGCAAAGATCTCATCAGTTTGTACCCACGCAGAAACACAAAGTATAAAAATACTGTTTCAGTACTAGTTATAGCATCACTGCACATTAGACAACACATTAAGGACAGATCCCACATGGGATGTAAGTACACAGTGACTCCTGTTGCTGACTTAACAATTTGACACTCCTGTTCATGGCGTCAGTAATCTCCCTAGGCTCTAGTCATGAGTTGCCAGGGCTATGGAAGCCTTTAGAGTTTGCTGACTTTGATCTTATTCTGATAGGGTCATAGTCAAAGTGGAAGTTCTCTCCTCCCTTCAGAGAAAGGTACCTCCTTCTTTGATGGCCCCGTTCTTTCCACTGGGATCTCACTCACAGAGATCTTTCGTTTAGGTCTTCTTCTTCTTTTTTTTTTTTCTTTTCCATGGTATCTTGGCTTTCCATGCCTACAATACTCTCATGGGTTCTTCATCCAGATCCAAATGCCTTAAGGGCTGATTCTGAGGCCAGAGTGTTGTTTAGGACGTCTGCCATTCTATGAGTCTGCTGTGTATCCCACCTCCCATGTTGGATCTTTCTCTCCATTTTTGTTGTTGTTGTTGTTCTAGTACTAGTGGTTGAACTCTGTAATTAACACACAATTATTCTTAGGTGTTTAAATTTTAACTGAAAAGTGATCCCTGTTAAATTTAAGAGTGGAAAAAGAGAGGGAGGAGATGTACAATTTGGGACATGCTCAATCAGACTTGCCCCAAATGATGGAGTTAGAAATGTGCCAGGGGATTCCAATACAATCCCATCAAGGTGGCATGTACCAATGCTATCTCACTAGTCCAAGTGATCAATTTCAGTTCACAATTGATGGCTCTGATAGGTCTAAGAGTAAAAGGGATCACACAAACAAGACGAGTGTCTGCTAATACTAACTGATAACATGATTCTTATGCCAACTGGGAGTTCAAATTAGGTCTGATGCTATCAATACTAGAATAATATATGAAAGAAAAGTTATAGGGATGATGGAGTTCAATGACAGGATCTTCAAAAATGCAGGGTTGGTGAGAAGAGAGTAAGTAGCAAGTGGGAAACACAGAAGTTAGGGATAGAAGCACTGTGTGGACCTGATTTATCCACAACCTTTTGAGGGTCAGGCAGCATGCTTAGAAGCCTCCATATTAGAATCAGTAAGCTGCAGAGGTCAGCAGTGTGGCATAGCGAGTAAAGCCACCAGCTGCGGCGCTGGCATCCTAAATGTATGCTGGTGCCAGTATCAGCAGCTCCACTTGCAATCTAGCTCTCAGCTAATGGCCTGGGAACAGCAGCAGAAGATGGCCTATGTATTAGGGCTCCTGCCACCCATGTAAGAGCCCCACATGAAGCTCCCAGATTCTGGCTTTGGTTGTAAACTAGCATCCTCTCTCTGTATCCTTCTTGTCCCTCTCTCTGTAACTCTGACTTTGGACAGGCAGAGTTAGACAGTGAGAGAGACAGAGAAAGAGAGAAAGGTCTTCCTTTTTCCATTGGTTCACCCCTCAAGTGGCCACTATGGCCGGTGTGCTGCGCCGATCCAAAGCCAGGAGCCACGTGCTTCCTACTGGTCTCCCATGCGGGTGCAGGACCCAAGGACCCGGGCCATCCTCCACTGCACTCCCAGGCCACAGCAGAGAGCTGGCCTAGAAGAGGGGCAACCTGGACAGAATCCGGCACCCCGACCGGGACTAGAACACAGGCTGCCGGCGCCACGGGCAGAGGATTAGCCTAGTGAGCCGCGGTGCCGGCCCTGCAGAGTCAGTTTTCAAAGTCAGATATTTCTAATTGTGCAGGATTCAGAAAATTGCTTTCCTTTTAAAGAAATTTAAAAGTCTCTCTTTTTTTTTATTTTTTATTTTTTTGACAGGCAGAGTGGACAGTGAGAGAGAGACAGAGAGAAAGGTCTTCCTTTTGCCGTTGGTTCACCCTCCAATGGCCGCCGCGGTAGGCGCGCTGCGACCGGCGCACCGCGCTGATCCGAAGGCAGGAGCCAGGTGCTTATCCTGGTCTCCCATGGGGTGCAGGGCCCAAGGACTTGGGCCATCCTCCACTGCACTCCCTGGCCACAGCAGAGAGCTGGCCTGGAAGAGGGGCAACCGGGACAGGATCGGTGCCCCGACCGGGACTAGAACCCAGTGTGCCGGCGCCACAGGCAGAGGATTAGCCTAGTGAGCCGCGGTGCCGGCCCTGCAGAGTCAGTTTTCAAAGTCAGATATTTCTAATTGTGCAGGATTCGGAAAATTGCTTTCCTTTTAAAGAAATTTAGAAGTCTCAGCTATCCTTTCCTGAAATAGAGATGGACTTCGGGTTTTCAGTTCAGCACATAAGAGCTCAGAAGTCATCATTTTTCACAAGTAACCTGAACAAACTGAAAAATCAACAATCTTATTAGCCCTATCAGAGAACTAAGGTAACAAGCAAAATCACAGCTTGCAAAGTTAGAAAGAGTCAGGCAGGGGCTGGCGCTGTGGCGCAGCGGGTTAAAGCCCTGGCCTGAAGCGCCAGCATCACCTATGGGCGCCGGTTCTAGTCCCGGCTACTTCTCTTCCAACCCAGCTCTCTGCTATGGCCTGGGATAGCAGTAGAAGATGGCCCAAGTGCTTGGGCTCCTGCACCCGCATGGGAGACCTGGAAGAAGCTCCTGGCTCCTGGCTTCGGATCGGCGCAGCTCTGGCCGTTGCGGCCAACTGGGGAGTGAACCAGCAGATGGAAGACCTCTCTTTCTCTGCCTTTACTCTCTCTGTGTGTAATTCTGACTTTCAAATAAATAAATAAATCTTAAAAAAAAAGATTCAGGCAAATACAAAAAATCACAACTTTCTGAAATTTAAGTCTCTGTTGGAATCAATGCAAAGGGGATAGTAAGGCATGTGATATTCAAACTACAAAAAAATCAAAGGTGAAGGACTAAATCTTGGAATAACCCAGAGGAGAAAAATATCTTCCCAATAAAGGAGCAAATATGAAATCTTACTTCTCAGAAACCATGCCAGCAAAAATAGAATAGAATGAAATACCCAACTCCAACCCCGTAGAGCCATCTTGTCCCAGTTAAAAATCTGATAGAACTAAGAAAAAGAACTGGTGCATCCCTAGTCCAAGGGCACAAACTCACCACACAATCAAGGACTGCACACAATGCTACGGAGTTCTTCCTCTCTGTCACACCTCACTGCCATTACTAAAGGCCAATGTGTAGCTGTTCCTTTTACCCAATACATCATGTCTGCCTTTTGACAAAAATTATAAGGAATGCTAAAAAGTAAAAACAAAATTTGAAGGGAGTGAAGAAACATCCAAACCAGAATCAGATTAGGCAGGAATATTGAAATTATCCACTGGGAATTTTTAAAGCTTTGATTACCATCTAAGGGCTTTGATAGGAAAAGTAGATAACATGCTAGAACAGATAGTAATATAAGCAGAGTGGTAGAAATTCTAAAGAAGAAATGCTGGAAATCAAAAATACCATAACAGAAATCAAAAATGCCTTTATTAGTTCATCAGTAGAATGGACATTGCTGGGGAAAGAACCTGAGTTTGAAGATATGTCAATATGAAATTGAAAATTGAAAAGCAGTAAGATGAAAAGAATGGAAGAATACCCAAGAACTGTGAGACCAACTATAAAAATGTAACATACCAAAATAAAAAAATAAGGGAGCAGAAGAAACATGTGAAGTAATAATGACTCAGAATTTCTCCAATGTCAGACACTAGACTGTGGATCCAGGAGGTTTAGAGAACACTAAGCAAGATAAATGCCAATCCATCAATAAATATTTTTTAAAATAAAGTCACATAATATTTTAACGTTTAAAAAATACAAAAATAAATAAATATTGAAAGAAGATGGGGAGAGACATCTTCCCTAGGGCTAGTGCTATGGCACAGTGGGTTAAAGCCTCAGCCTATGGTGCCAGCATCCCATATGGGTGCTAGCTTAAGTCCCGGCTGCTCCACTTCCAATCCAGCTCCCTGCTAATGCACCTGGGAAAGTAGTGTAAGATAGCCCAAGTTCCTGGGCTTCTGCATCCACGTGGGAAACCAGAATAAGCTTCTGGCTCCTGGTTTTGTTTTGGCTCAGCTCTGGCTAGTGCAGCCATTTGGGGAATAAGCAAAGATGGAAGACTCTCTCTCTCTCTCTCTCTCTCTCTCTCTCTCTCTCTCTCTCTCTCTTTCTCTCTCCCTCTCTCCCTCACTCTACCTCTCTCTATGTCTGTATTTCAAATAAATAAAATACATCTTTAAAAAGAAAAAAAGACATCTTCCCTATAGAGAAGCAAGAAATTAAATCTGACTTTAAATAATCCATGCAAACAAAAACAGAATGTAATGGAATAAAGTGTTGATAAAAAGAAACCATCAACCTAGAAGCTACTATTTTAATAGGACATGGCTCTCAAACCCATGCAAATAGTTCATGCCCAAAGTCATAAGTCAATGATATTAGGAAGGTGGAAGCTTAATCCCATTGTAATGTGTAGGATATGTGGCCTAGTGGGAGCCCTCAGGTCACTGTGGATGTCCCATCAGAAGACAGTTCTCGTGACAGCTTTTATTACAAAGGATTTGAACCCCAGATAACTCTGTGTTTCCTGGCTCACCCTGCAATGTTTCCTTCATTCTTACTCTGCCATCGCCATCCCCCAAGCTCACTGGGCACCTGAACCATTAGGCTCCACCCCATCTTGAACTGTGAACCTCAGGAAATGACTGTGAGCCAAACATAAACTCAACCCTTCATGAATAACTGATCTTAGATGCTTTGTTACAGGGACAAAAACTCCCGGACATACCAAGATTCTGCATCTGACGAAACTACACTTCAAAGGGAAATGCAAAGACTTTTTCAAGCAAACAGAAATTGATGAATTTGTTGCCAGAGAGTACTTTGAATATAATTGAATTAATTATAAATTAGTTATATTGTAAAATATAAGGCAAAAAGTAAAAAGATGTTTAATAAGAAGTATAGTTGATATACAATGAAATAAGAAAGAAAAAGAATTGTGTAAAATACCCAATGAAAAACCATAAAAAGCATAAAAATAGTGTAGAAGATAAAAATAGGAAGAAAGAGTAATAAATAGAAAACATTAATAAACATTTATAAATCCATTTTGATAATTCTCAAAAGTCTAAATGTTTATATACTAATAAAAGATAAGTGTTGTCTGCGTGGATGAATAACAAGACCCACTATATCTTGTCTAAGAGGGATGCTCTATAAATATGAAGATGCACACAGATTAAAAGTTAAATAATGTCAAGAGAACTATACCACGCTATCACTAATCAAATGAAAGTCAAATACCTTTATTAATTTCAGACAAAGACTTTGGAGCAAGAAAATTTAATTAAATTACACATCCAGACAATAAAATATTATACAGTGCTGGAAAGAAATGATCTTCCAAGTTATTTAAAGACATGGAGAAAGTTTAAAGGAATATTACTAAATGAAAGAGGCCAGTTTGGGTTTTTTTTGTTTGTTTTTTTTTTATTATTTATTTATTTATTTTGACAGGCAGAGTGGATAGTGAGAGAGAGACAGAGAAAAAGGTCTTCCTTTTTGCCGTTGGTTCACCCTCCAATGGCCGCTGCGGCTGGCGCATCTCGCTGATCCGAAGCCAGAAGCCAGGTGCTTCTCTTGGTCTCCCACTTGGGTGCCGGGCCCAAGGACTTGGGCCATCCTCCACTGCCTTCCCGGGCCATAGCAGAGAGCTGGCCTGGAAGAGGGGCAACCGGGATAGAATCCGGCGCCCCAACCAGGACTAGAACCCGGTGTGCCGGTGCCGCAAGGCAGAGGATTAGCCTGTTAAGCCATGGCGCTGGCCTGAAAGAGGCCAGTTTGTAAACTGTACTGATGTCTTTGAAAAGACAAAATGATGAAAATGGTAAAAAAAAATCAGTTTCTGTAAGATGGGAGGTAGGAAGGAATGAATAGGGAGAAAACAAGATTTTCAGAACACTACAACTCTATAATTTTGAGCACAAGTCAACATTTGTCAAAAGCCATTGTGCAACACCAAGAGTGAACTCTAATGTACACTCCAGGTTTTAGGTGATAACTATGTCAGCATAGAGAGACAGAGAGAGGAAGAGAGGAAGAGAGGAAGAGAGGAAGAGAGGAAGAGAGGGAGGGAGGGAGGGAGGGAGAGAGAAAGAGAGAAAGAGAGAAAGAGAGAAAGAGAAAAAAAAACTTTCATCCACTGGTTCACTCCCCAGATGGCTGCAATGGCTAACACTAGACCAGGACAAATCAAGAGTTTTCTCTGAGTCTCCCACATGGGTGGCAGCAGGGTCCTTGGTACTTGGGCCATCTTCCACTGCTGTTCCAGGCCATTAGCAGGGAGCTGAATCAGAATTGGAGTAGCCAGGATGCAAATTGGAGCCAATACAGGATGCCGGCATCCCCGGCAGCTGCTTTACCTGCTATGCCACAATGCCAGCCCTGAACATCTGTATTTTTAGAGGTATATTAACCTTTTTTGAAAGAGTGGAAATTGATGACTAGCTCCTAATCTCTTAAAAACCAGAGACTTTGAATTGTCTATCATAGTAAGAAGCCCCAAAGATGTCTAACAAGGTCAATGGGTATCATTAAACTGAAGCCATCCCCATATACAAACCCCTACAACTCAAGGAAAGGCTTTAGGTAGTGAATATAGCAGGAAAGCAAAAAAAGAGAAGGATCTGTTGTCTTTTTCTCTTTGTTTACATCAATCCTCATTTAATAGTTTTACACTTGCTAGTGATTGCACGTGTGCATGCACACACACTTCCCCTTTCTACCAGCAAAATAATTTCCCTGCCTGATAATTCTTCCTCTCTCAGACTCCACTAACTAGGCCTTTCATTTACTGTCTTTCTCATCTCTCATTCTCTATCTCCTCTTTTATTGCCTCTAATATCAGCTCAGATAGGTTATCATTATCTCCTTGTGATTAGTTCTACAAATTTATCTCCAGCTCCTATTTCTTCCATATTTGTAGCCAACTGCTGATTATTTCTGCACAAATATTCAATTGCAACACACAATCACAATGTACGTACTGTTTCATCACCTCCCTCTGCTAGCTTTCTCTTCCTCCTGGGCTTCCTGTTTTAATTTCTGTTTATTCTTTCACTCAGGTCATTAAGACTTGGAAATATGATTGCTTGCCCCTTGAGATCTCACTTCACCTTGACCCACAACAAATTTGTTGCTAATTCCTGTCCTTCCTAGCTCAGAAATTGTTTCTGATATATTTCTACTCACCTGGACTATATTGTTGTAGTTTTCAAAGAGAAATTGATAACAGCTGGCGTCATGTTTTAGTGGGTAAAGCCCTCTGCCTGAGACACCAGCATCCCATGTGAGCACTGGTTCATGTCCTGGCTGCTGCACTTCTGATCCCGTTCCCTGCTGGAGCCTGGGAGGACAGTGCAGTATGGCCCGGGCACTTGGGCCTCTGCTGCCCACCTGAGAACCCAGAAGGAGCTCCTGGCTTCGGCCTGGTCCAGCCCTGGCTGTTCTGGCCATCTGATGAATGAACCAGAAAACGGAAGATTTCTCTATCACTCTCTCACTCACTCTCTTTCAAATAAATGAATAATCTTTTAAAAAAAAATTTGAAAGAGAGGAAAAGATAAGAAATTTAATCTACTGGTTCACTTCCCCCATGAAGCCACAGTGGCCAAGGGGCTGATACTGGGAGCTGGAAACCCAATCCTGATCTCTGATGTGGGTGATAGAGATCCAATTACTTGAGCCATCGTGTGCCACTTCCTAGGGAGTGAATTAGCAGAAAGCCGTAGTTAGGAACTGGAGCTAGGAATCAAACCCAGATAATCGGAGAAGCCAAACAACCAGGCCAAGCATCCCTTTTTTTAAAAAATACATTTTTATTCTAATTCTATACAATACTGACTGCTGAGTATTCCTGAAGGAAAATTCTAATTTTGCTCTCTTTCTCTCTCTCTCTCTGCTCATAAATGTTTAATATCCTTGGCTGCAGAAATCTCAAGTTTCTTTTTTCTGGCATCCCTGCCATCTATGGTCCTCCTCCTTCCTCACTATTTCCTATTATTCTCCTTCACAGTCTGTGCGCCTGGCCACATGGACGTCAGACTTTTCTAAGTGTACCTCCAAGGCTGTGCTACTGCTCCCTTTGCTCATGTTGTTGCCTCTTTTTCCAATCATTATTAATAGACTTAATTTTTTCACTAACATAAATAATCTGTTAATTAATTGACTACTTTTCCTAGTAAGAGTGCAAATTCATTGAATTAATTGGCACATCTTAGTGTGCAATTTAAAAACATTTTTAAATGAATGAGTGTCTGAGTTTCCTGCTTTTTAGCAATTACATCCCCTTGTTGCACAGCCTTTTGTCTTCCTTTGCTGATAACTTTCATATCTACCTTATAATTTTTCCATAGGGTAGGAAAAACTGCTGCAATGACCACCATCTTTCAGTGTAATCAGCCCCTAGGAGATTGATCTGAACATTTCTAAGTGAATCAGATGATATCATTGTGAGAAAATGTCTAACCTAAACAAGGTTAAACACTGAAGTAAATTTCATAGGTTATGAGACTTAATTTTGCAATACTAGAATAATATAGATGATTATTTTTATATCCTTAAGTATAATGAGCTAGAGTTATTAATTTTAATAGTAATAAGTCCTCAGAAAAAATAGATGTACATATTTATAAACTAGTGACATTCATTTTAGTTTCAGAATGGAGACATGTATACCCCAGGGCCAGCTTTGTGGGCTGAGTTGCCATGTATGATGCCAGCATCCCATTTAAGCACAGATTCAGGTCTCATGTGCTCCACTTCCAATCCAGTTCCCTATTAATGCACCTGGGAAAGTAGCACAAGGTGAAACCCTGTTTTTAAAGAGAAAATTATATTCATAAATAGAGCAATGTAATATTCTTCAGCTAAAGCAAAATATTTTAAATTATTACATTGTATAAAGTATGTCCTTTTATGAGCATAATCACATAATTTATTTGATCTTTCTGGAAAAGTAAGAAAAAACTCATCAAAAACATTTCAGTAGTCTAATTTTTTATTTCTTTTGAACAAAACAGATCTTCCATTTTAAAAGAGGAATACCAAACAATGTCTTTTCTTTTAGTACCAAGAATTGGAATAAATCTGTATAGGGATAATTTGTGCTCCGTTATGTTTATAGTTTTATTTGTGTGTTAATATGTCAGTTTCTGAGGGTAGGTCACAGAAGGCCTTCCTACATGGCTGAGGGGCTCATCATTCATGCTGTAGACAAAGGCGCTCCATTTCTATTCGGCATGAATAACATTTGTGCTGCTCAATTGCATTATGTTCAGGGTAAAGATATTAATCTTTTGTGTTTTATCATAAAATACTCTGCGGTGTTCTGGTTAAAGTTTCAGTGAGTTATAAATAGAAGAAGATCTGATTCATACTATGGAAGTTTATTTGTGAAAACAATTAAACTCACCCATATTTTTCATATAAGACACTTCAAACTCACTACTATGGATTTGTAGTTGCCTCTGACATTTGAAAGTTTTGTTTCTTCACACCGTATAGAAATTCAAAAGATTTTTCTTCTTAGTTAATTTATTGAACATCCTGTGACTCATAATTGATTCTATTTTGCTAACCACATAAAAGCTAATAGAATTAGTTTGATCAGCCTGTATGTTCTTTTAAGACAATTCAACATTGCAGAGCATATTCTAGATGTTTATTTATAATCAGAAACCACTAGTTAAATACCACATAACATATGTTATAAGACATTTTATACATGTTTCTGTATAAATACCCTGTTGGGTTTTTTTCCATTTATAATTGGAAGAGAAATAAATTTGGAGCGTGTTCAAATAGCATTGCCTGAAGAGGCTTTTGGAAGCAGCAGGAAAACACTTTGCGTAACCCCAATTAGTCTTGTTTTCCATATTCAGGGTAGTTCTGTTTTTCAACATATCCACTAAACATGGTGATAATGAAAATTAATATGGTTAGAAAGCAATTCAATAGCAAATGTTTATTGTTCATAATTTGTTGTTTCCTGTTATAATTTTCATAAAACCTGTCAGCTCTGAAAAAGAAGTTCAAGGAGTGTGAGCAAAAAAGTAGACAGGTGCACCTGAATTATATGATAGATATGCTCCTGCAAAGCAACATGAAACACATTTCTTAACAAATTGAATTATGTTTCTATTGCACCTGGTGAATTCACTATTTCTCATAATAAGTAAAGCCTGCTTATGGATCCAAACAGTTCAATCCACATATGAATGCACTTGTAAAATGATCCTTTCCAACAGTTTTTCTTGTGGATTTATTAATAATGAGAAGAAACTTAATAACAAGATTAATGCTAGAATCTCATTTCTATGGTCTTTTCACATTAAATTTTGGTTATAAGATTTCTCTGGCCCTTTCTTCCTTTAAAAACTACCGCAAATAGGTTACAAGAGGTTGGGAAGGGTAGGGAACAGAGAGGATAGAGAGATTAGTTTTTGGGTATAAAAATATAGATAGGAGAAATGCATTGTAGTGTCCTATAGCATAGTAAGGTGGCTATAGTTAACAATAATGTTATTAAAATAACTCCAGGAAAGGGTTTTGATTGGTCCCCACTCCAAGAAATCATAAATGAGGCCACATGTATGCCAGTTACCTTGATTTGATCATTATAAATTTTATACATGTGAGTATATAATACTATCGTACTCTACCCCATAAATATGTATAATTATTATTATAAAGTAAATACATTAGAAAAAATAATACAATTTATAATTTTAGCTCTGTATTTTTCTAAGAATTCATGTGCCTAAAATCAAACTCTATCTTATATTTATATAAATAATATGCCTAGAGGAGTGCAATACAAAGGTGAATCAAGCACAAATGCATCCTTTAGAGAATATACAATCCAGAAAGGTGGAGGGGATAGGTATGTGAGTCTCCTGTCTACATATGCTTATGCCTCACATTAGGTTTAATGCTCCTGTTAGCAAATGTCAGGAAATGCTAACAAATATCAGGAAAAATGGGCAAGGAAGCAGCTTGACACATTTGTTCAGTGTGCAGGAAAACAACCCACTATACCAAAAGAAAAAAAATCTAATAACTCCTGATATGGGGTTTCCTTCCATGAACCTAGAATCTAAGCTCCATGAAGGTGAAGTCTTTAATTTATATCTCATTATATCCCTTGTCTACTACATAGCATAAAGTAAATATTTGTTGAATGAATGAATAAGTTTGTGACTCCCAATAGAACAAGCAAAAAAAAAAAAAAAATGAAGAAACAGTTCCTAAACCTTGTCTAGGAAAAAATAAGTTGATATGTAACTTCTAAATATTTGCTCAATTATATACTTGGAATCTCTATTTATTTACAACTGAAATCCATCTTTTTGTAATCTTATTCACTTACTCACTCTGCCATAATGACATATGAATTCTTCATTGAAACATCCTTTTTAAAATTTATTTATTTATTTTGAAAGTTAATTAGAGAAAGGAGAAACATCTTCCATCCATTGGTTCACTCTCCAGATGGCTGCAATGAACAGGGCTGAGCCAGGCCAAAGCCAGGAGCCAGTAGCTTCCTCTTGGTCACCCACATGGATGGCAAGTACCCGAGTACATGGACCATCTTCTGCTGCTTTTCCCAGGAAGCTGGGTAGGAGTTGGAGCAGCCAGGACACAAACCAGCACCCGTATGGGATGTTGGCAACACAGTCACCAGCTTTACTCATTATGCTACAATGCCAGCCCAAAACATCCTCTTTTATCTTGATAAGCATATTTTTTTTTCCCTTCTTACACTGTTATTAAAAAGTGGTGTATGTATAGTTCAGCATCTGCCAAACTTTCTGTCTAGCTGGTGAAATTCAAACTTCTCTGATCACATGAAAGAAAATATGGGGCTGGCATTGTGACATAGCAGATTGAGACACCACTTTGATGCCAGCATCCCATATAAGCACCAATTTCAGTTCTGGCTTACCACTTCTGATCCAGCTCCCTGTTAATGCTCCGGAGATGCAGTGGGGGATGGCCCAAATGCTTGTTCCCTTGCCATACACATGAGAGACCCAGATGGTGTTCTAGGCTCCTGGCTTTAACCTAGCCCAGCCTTAGGCATTGCAACCATTTGGAGAGTCAACTAACAGATTAGAGTGAACTGGCAGATGGAGCAAGCGGTGTCGTGAACCGGGTCACGTCAGGGGTCCAGACCCCCTCCTCCTGCAAGCACTCAGTGGTGACAGGGCCTGGCTGTGCTCCAGTGGTGTGTGTGTGTGTGTGGCGCGGGGGGTAACTCTGACTTTCAAATAGATAAATCTTTAATAAAAACAAAAAAAGTAGAGGGTGTTAAACCATCTGAAAAAAAGAAAATATACCTCTTTAAATCATGTCTTCTTAGAATTCATTTGCTTAGAACATTTTATATCTACTAACTAAATTCAATTTGCCTCCCTTATCCAAAGTGGAAGGTTTACTATATTATCAATTCTGCTCAGCATTTATACCAACAATTGTAGCATAAAATAGAAAACAACATGTAGACTATAATAATTGTGAGAACAATGCTATGGGGAGTTCAAATTCAAGTGGACATTGAACTAATTTTAAAAATATTTCTTATACCTACAAGTTTTGAGGAAGAACAATCTAAATAAATAGAAGCATTTGAACACAAATAGAGCAACAGAAGAAAGCATGGTTCAACCTTACTGGCAAGTGTGTGTGTGTGTGTGTGTAAGAATTGACAAATAAGAGCATGGAGGGCCTAGCTGACTTGGTAATGTTTGTGTGCTCATTGAGAGTTTTTCTCCTCACATCTTAGATGAAAACAATTAGATAATACTGATACAATTGCACTGACAACCAACATACACTATAGGAAGGAAAGCCAGTTAGAAAGAAGTGGCAACTATCAAGCTGAAATGTAGTGAGAACATAAATCATGCTAGTGGAAGCGAATGGAAAACTGCAAGTTTTCCTTAAAGGAAGAGATATCAGAAACTAGCAACCAGTTTAAGAAGAGATGAATGGCAAATGATACTGAGTTTCCAAGATTGGAAGCAAGTGTTATAAGTAGGAAACTGGAAAAGGAACAGATTTGGCAAAGACTTAAAGTAGATAACCAAGACAAAGCCAAGGGAATGTTGTGTATAATAGAACGACTAAAAAGTGCCGCCGGCAGAAGGGCTGCTAACAGGCACGTTAATAGACATCTACCGGCTGGCGCCGCGGCTCACTAGGCTAATCCTCCGCCTTGCAGCGCCGGCACACCGGGTTCTAGTCCCGGTCGGGGCACCGATCCTGTCCCGGTTGCCCCTCTTCCAGGCCAGCTCTCTGCTGTGGTCAGGGAGTGCAGTGGAGGATGGCCCAAGTACTTGGGCCCTGCACCCCATGGGAGACCAGGATAAGTACCTGGCTCCTGCCATCGGATCAGCGCGGTGCGCCAGCCGCAGCGCGCTACCGCGGCAGCCATTGGAGGGTGAACCAACGGCAAAAGGAAGACCTTTCTGTCTCTCTCTCACTGTCCACTCTGCCTGTCAAAAAAAAAAAAAAAATAGACATCTACCAAATAGTGTCTTGGACAACAAGGAAAGACAACATTTTAGTAAACATTTGTGTTTAGTGTTAGAGAGATTGCCAATTAACTGAGCACCAACGGATTTTCTAACAAGAATTTGCCAACAAGACCTTAATAACCTTTGACAAAACCAGATTTACTAAAATGCAGAAGATAGGTAAATTTCAGGCTACTACAGATTGTGTGGAAAAGATCAAAAATGGTAAAATATGTGATACTATAAATCAAGAAGTTTGTCATTAGATACATTATGTTATTTCTAACTCCTGAAATTAATTCTCACAAGTTATAGTCATAGCACAGATTTAAAAAATATACTTTATTTCATGCCCTAGGATACAACACTACAAAGAAGATGGGGTACGGTACCCAAAAGTACAATTTAATTAGGATATGTTTTTTAAAAATAAGATTTATTTATTTGAAAGACAGAGTTACAGAGAAAGAGGAAGAGACAGACAGAGACATCTTCCATCTGTTGGGTCACTCCTCAAATGGCCTCAGCGGCTAAGGCTGGACTGTCTGAAGCCAGGCGTTTCATCCTGGTCTCCCACGTGATACAGACACCCAAGTTCTTGGGCCATCCTCTGCTGCTTTCTCAGGTGTATTAGTAGGGAGCTGGATCGGAAGTGGAGCAGCTTGCACTTATGGTGCCCACATGGGAAGCCATATGTGATGCCAGCTCTTGTGATATGTTCTTGATATTAAAAACATCAGCATTTGGAGAGAAGGGATGATATTGGAGATATGATTTTGAGTACTATGGTTTTGTAGGAAGCTATACTGTGAATTGCCCTTTCCATCCTCTCCTACGCATCTGACAATGTATTTGGGGGTAGCTTCAACTAGATGCTTTGAAAATTAATACCATCGACTGGTAGATCCATACATTCAAACCTGAGAAAATTTAAGACCATCTAACATGTGTGTGCATATGTGTGTGTGCATGCATGCATGTGGATGTGCAAGTCAAGAAATGGGAGAAAGGAGGGACTGTGTTTGGGAATATTTGGATATTAACTACACTCCAACAGGTGGTAGGACAGGGAAAGTAGGAGTCTTTCTCTTGGGGTCGATTTAGACCCATCAAAAAAGAAAGTTGGCCTAGAGTCATTTTATGTCCTACCCAAGGGGTTCTTCTATGCAGATGACCAAGATGACCTTAACATTCCCTTCTGCTTGACTAACCTTATTCAGGCTTCTTCCTGACTCCAGGTTCCTAACGTTTCTTTTGTTAAGCATTTACTTAAAAAAAAAAAAATCAGTGGTAAATTCTATCTGCCTCTTTTGAAATGTAAATCTCTTTAAAAGCTTCTTGCCAGTTTTACAACACTGGAATATATTTCTCAAGGACCTGGAAGGCGTCCCTTTGAAATGGAGTCCAGGGAGTTAGTGTTCCCATCCCTCAATTCAATAGGAGGAGCCTAACTTCAATGGGTACCTTGTTTCAAGTTGTAAAACTGCCTCTTGATATAGGAGTAGGAGAAAATCTACTTATCCTTTGGGTAAACCCAATTAGCAAATACAGATGGCCTGTGTTCTCACTCTAGCTCTTAAAAAATTCCCCACCCTTTTTTCAAACTCAGACTTGAGTTCTGGACTTTTCTCCCTTTCACATTAATCTTAGAAACAGTCTTCTTTTTCTGTTAAGTCTCTGAAACTTTTGCATTGACACAGGCAAGTTGTTGTCAGTAGCAACAGTATGATCTTAATATGAATATTCAGAACAGGACCAAGATAGCAGTAACCAAGCCCAGGAAAACAATAGCTTCAAGTCCTAGAGTTGCAGTTTCAAAATTTCAAGATTGTACAAATATCCATGAGACATAGGGTTGCCAGATTTAGCAATTAAAAACATAGAACATTTATTTAAATTTAAATTTTAAATAACATTTTTTCTCAAATATGTTTTAATATAAATATATACTATACAATGTTTGTATTATACCTACAATAAAAATGTATATGCTGTTTATCTGAAATTAAAACCCAACTAAACATCCTGTATTTTATCTGGCATCCCTACTTTGAGAGAAATAATCAGTTTTAAACATTTGCCAATCCCATAGAGTAAGAAGCCTGCACATAAGCCTGTGTCAGTTGCCAGTTCTAAGCCTCTCTTGTACGTTTCTCTCTCCTTTCCACACCATCTTGCTTTTGGCCACCTTGGATAGTAGAAGGAATTAGGGAAAGTCATATGTCTAAAGCAATACTAAGTGTTAATAAATAAATTTCTTAGACTAGATATTAGTTTCCAAATCATTGTGTCATTTAGAAAATAGAACATATGGGAACTGCCAAATTTTCATTCAGTGGCAAAGAAAATTAGCCTGTTGTAAGATAAAAAAAAGGAGTTGCATTTTCAATAACCAATGTATTACACTGGTTCACTACACTCATTATATAGAATAAATGTATATATACATGGTAAAATAATTATTTTTAAAATTTTATGTACTTCAAGATAATTAAATTAGTCATTTGAGGTAATAATACTAAAATTAATAACTGCATATTATGGTAAAACCACTAATAAAATATCTAAGAATTATTAAAAAACACCAAATAGTAATGAATAGTATTAAAACCCTTCTAGGAAAGAGTTTTCATTTTCTAGAAAACATTCCAGGTATTTTTTTTTTCAGATTTATTTATTTGAAAAGCAGAGTGACAGAAAGATCTTCCATTCACTTGTTTACTCCCCAAATGGCCTCAATATCCAGGACTGGGCCAGGCCAAAGCCAGGACCCAGGAGCTTCATCCAGATGTCCCTCGGGTGGCAGGGGCTCAAACACTTAGACCATATTCTGCTGCTTTTCCTAGACAATTAGCAGGGAGATGGATTGGAAGTGGAACAGCTGGGACATGAACTGGTGTCCATATAGTGTCATTAGGTGTAAATGTATCAAAATCCATCAATTTCAAGTTCATATTATATTTTGATTAACATAATCAGCCATTTGTGTCATCGAATATTTCAAGAATCCCATGAAAACTTTAATTTCATTTATACAAATACATAGATTTTTCATACAATGCTAGGGTGTTTCTTGATACCCAAAACCATCTATTTGCATCAGATTAGTGTTCTTAGTCTAAATCTTTCCTTTGGACTGATGGTCTATTGAGATAATGACTAAAATTTATTATATTTCTGTATCTAAATTAATTAAAATTGTGTATTTTTATTAATATTTCTAAAAGAATAGTGTAATCATTTTAATTGAATACTAATTACAAAAGTTATGTTTTTATCTACTTGAACTGCAATATAATGCTCTTAGAACATATAGATATGACTTTTTTTTTTTTTAGATGCAGGTTTACTTTTTCCATCTTTCAATGGGAATTCCTATTTAGAACTGCCTTTTTTTACAAATTTGGATGAGTTGAAGTTTGTCCAGGAGAAGAAACATAACAGAATTGTTACCATCTACTTGACCATAAAAACAAGCTGTTTAAATGGAACCATTCTGTACAGTGAGTATTAAATGTTTGACCTCCTGTATGTCATGTTTCTTTTTCAAATGTTCACCTACTGAATCAATGAATTATTCATTTAAATATTGTGGGGAAAGTTGTCTAGCCCAATACATGAAGCATTGGGAAAAAGAAATCTTAGTTCTTTGTAGTTTTTTAGAAGTTTCTTTAATTTATGAGTTACTCAGTGGAACATGACTTACAAACAGGCTCTGAACCAACAAGAAAGAATATAGCAAGCATACGAATATGATAGCATTTGGCAGCAGCAGTAAAATATAAATGCTACAAGTGTTTCAGAGCATATTTTTATTATATAAATCACTAAATATGAATTGATGACTTGGAAAAATGTATTCCAAAGCTGGGATTCACTTTACAACTGGAAAAAATTACTGTTACTCTTTTAGCAATATCTATTATCTCAATATAAGCTGGTTTAAAACATAGTGTTAACAGTATTTATTTAAGAAAATGTTTATATCCAAGATACTCTGCATTATTACTTAGTATGTTCACAAGAGTCTCTGTAATCAGAATTTATAGGATTCTTTCTTCCCTGACTGAACATCATCACTAAGGTGTATTACCTTCAGTACTCAAAATGTAATGATTGTTTTATTTCTTTGAAAATGAGTGTGCGGTAGTTTTAAAAATACCTTATATTGAATATATAGTTTTTCAGTACTTTAATTGATTGCTCACTGTGGGGCAACCTATTATGTCCCAAATGATTAACTCCTCTACTTTGAAATAGTTTGCAAAATTTGATCCATCAGTTTGTCCTTTCTATACAAAATTTAACCCTTTTTATTATTTTACTATGAGTTAAATACCCAAAAGAAATATTTTCAAAAACTGGATTAAGTTAGAAGTTTTGAACATTAAATTAAAACAGAATTTAGAAAGAAACTGACTAGTCAGAACTAGGCCAGCATTGTTTATTCCCCAGTAACATACGTACCCATGTTTAAATGATGCCTTTAGAAGTCTGATTCATTTATATTAAAAGGAAGAGAGTGAAGAAAGGAAAAATGGAAAACTTGTTTTTATATATGAAATCTAAGTTCTGGTAGACGACCATGAAATTTGGAGGTAATAGTGCATTGCAGAGGAAACAAAGCAAAGCAAAACACAGAACAAAAAACACAAACATAATAATTTTAAGCCACAAAGTGAAGTGATTTTTTTAGCTTTGCAATTTTTTAGGTTGTATAGAATTGGAAGGTGTTTCCTTGGGGAAAGTGTGTTTTTACCAACTAAAAACAGCTAGTAGTTGAAGCAGCAGCCAACCAACCTCTGGGGATTTTCGTGCTCTGGGCCCATGCTCCTGGCTCATGTCTATGCTGCCACTCAATGTGCTCTTTTTAAGGCCACAGAAATACATACTAAGCCAATACACACTCTGTTCCAGTTGGTGCTTTAAAGTAAATCCAGTAGAACTCAAGCTGAAGTTAGTGCTATAAGATTATTTCTGCCTTTCTTATGCTATGACCTACCAAAATGATAAAACTAGAAATTGTTAGTAAGAAAACAATGCCACTGTAATAATCATCAATTTTTGTCCTTATCTTATATAATATTGCTGTCACAGAACTAGATATGTTGAGGCTATTTACCCAAGAGAATTTTATAGATTGTGAATGGAGAAAATATTTTTGTCTGCAAAGCATTGTTTTTATTCTCTGTAAGGTGGTAATTTAATCCTACACTGTTGGGAATACCTCAGCAGAATGTTTTGTGAAGTTACTGCTGTCTCCCCTCTTGGAATTTGTCAACCTCAGAAAAACCTCACAGTAGATGAGCACAAAGATTTTTGTGATTCAGTTAGATACCTGTAGTTTAAAAGGTGTCCTATAGTGTGATTTACAGGTGAATCTTTTTTCCATTGAAATCAGTATATTATGTGTAAGAACAATTAAAAATAGTGAGGAAATTAAACAGATATTGCCTGTTAGATTTTTGAAGTCGGTTTGGCTTTGGTTGTTTTTCTTTTTCTTTTTCTTCTCTTTCAGTATTGCCATTTATTTCACTCCTGAACATTTCAATTCAACTCAATTTTATTTCACAAACATTTATTGCACATGTATATTTTTTGTCATCAAATAAGGGAAAAGGATAGAGAAATAGGCTGACAAACCAGTGTCAGCTTTGAAATATATTCCTAGTTCAGAACTGTACATTTATCTTGTCTCAGTTTGCCTCACCAACTAATTGATGTTGAAAAGGAACAAAAGGAAGATAAAACTTGAATCCTGATGGAGTTACACTGAAAATCCTTAGAAAGGATAGTTTTTAAAAAGCACGCTCTGTGGGAGAGAGACAGCTCTGAGAGCAGCAGTTAAGATGAAAAGGAAGCTTTCTGAGTCTGCCACTGAACCAATTCAGAATTCTGGAACCCAGTCAAAGGAGCGACTAATAGGTCACGGGAGAAGGGATGAGACCACACAAAATTCTTTAGGTGCACTTTCAGAAAATGAGCTCTATTCAGCAAGCAGTATCAATCAGGAGGCTTCGTCATGGGATATGTAACTATGCAGTCGGATCCATTCTGTGCTGCTGCTTTGAAAAGAAACAAGCATGCCCTGTAGAAGTATGTATCTCTGAGAATTAGGAGCAGACATCTTACCAAATCACAGGAGGCAAATTACGTGAGCAACTCGAGTGGCAGGACAGGTTCAAAAGCAACCTTTGTATTACTTAATTCTGTATTTAAACTCAAAAGCAAAAAAAAGTCCTTTACAAGTATTTATTCCTGGGATAAGGAGGATTAGTGGTGCTTCCTTTTTTGTTTGTTTGTTTGTTTGTTTTTGTTTAGGGGGAGCTAAAACAAAGATTTTTCTGTTAGTGCTGGAGAAAACAAATTAAATCTGAAGAATCATAATACCTGCCTTTCTCTATAAGAAGATTCCCAGCAGAACACACAATATCTTTATTAGTTACTCATTGTGCTTTATTCCAGTGGTGTGACAGGCCAATGAAATTCCACAGCATTATTAGAAAGCATCTTATTTTCTAGGAGGAAAGTTTACAGTGTGTGCTATAAAATTATTTAAATTGCTTTGTCCCTCCTTAAGAGTTTTCAATAAAGCTAGCTCCAGGCTGACGTGAGAGGAAGTGGGTGGCCGGCGCCATGGCTCAACAGGCTAATCCTCCACCTTGCGGTGCCAGCACACCGGGTTCTGGTCCCGGTCGGGGCACCGGATTCTGTCCCAGTTGCCCCTCTTCCAGGCCAGCTCTCTGCTGTGGCCCGGGAGTGCAGTGGAGGATGGCCCAAGTGCTTGGGCCCTGCACCCCATGGGAGACCAGGAGAAGCACCTGGCTCCTGCCACCGGATCAGCGCAGTGCGCTGGACACAGCATGCCGGCCGCGGTGGCCATTGGAGGGTGAACCATCGGCAAAGGAAGACCTTTCCTCTCTGTCTCTCTCTCTCTCTCACTGTCCACTCTGTCTGACAAAAAAAAAAAAAAAGAGAGAGGAAGTGGGTTTGAAATAATGGATGGATAAATTCATATGTTGCCATTTAAAGGTATGCAAAACTGTCTGTCTTTGTATCTCACTTATCCTTTTTTTAAAAATATTTATTTTATTTATTTGAAAGAGTTACAAGAGAGGTAGAGACAGAGAGAGGTCTTCCATCTGCTGGTTCACTCCACAGATGGCTGCAATGGCCGGAGCTGCGCCTCTCCAAAGCCAGGAGCCAGGAGCTTCTTCCAGGTCTCCCATATGTGTGCTGGGTCCCAAGGACTTGGGCCATCTTCTACTGCTTTCTTTGGTCATAGCAGAGAGCTGGATTGGAAGAGGAGCAGGCGGGACTAGAACCGGCGCCCATATGGGATGTCGGCACTTCAGGCCAGAGCTTTAATCTGCTGCGCTACAGTGCCGGCCCCTCACTTA
The DNA here is from genome assembly GCF_033115175.1 of Lepus europaeus. Lineage (NCBI taxonomy): Eukaryota > Metazoa > Chordata > Mammalia > Lagomorpha > Leporidae > Lepus > Lepus europaeus. Next base: position 61,353,348 of record NC_084829.1, on the reverse strand, counting down.
TTCCTGATGGTAGCAAAGTCAAATTTAAGAAATTTTGAATGCTTTGAATGTTCAAAAACATTCCATTAGACATTGAGAGGGATATAAAGTTGAATCTGAGATATGCTGTATCCCTACTTTCTCATCACTTAGTTAAGAGATACTACATACATAGTTCTATGAGAAAGTTGATTAGGATAGGTCTTATAATAGAAGTATAAACTAAATAGTGGGGAAAAGTAGAGAGATTCATTACACCTCGAGTCTGTGCTTGCATTTCTTAACTAAATAGAGAACACTCCTGTGTTTTACCTGACCTTATCAGTACCTTAACCTGGGCCTTGCATAAAATAATCACTTTATCAGAATGGTTCTTAAGGTTCAATTTGTGAGTAACCTTGATGGTTGTGATGGAAAATAAGTAGGCACTGCATCTTACTTGAGGAAATTATCTTATTGAGCATCATTATATTTTGTTCCTCCTATAAGTAGGAACAGTAAAGATTTCATCAATTTAGCCAAAATGTACCTTCAATATTTCTGCATCTGCTTAAGAATCAGGTCCTCAGTACATTTGAAAATGTTTTTGTAATGTTAAGAAAGTAAAAATTTTTGCAAGTCCTACAGTTACTGTTCCAACTGCCCAACACTGCAGCTGTAGCATGAAATAATCATGCACAGTAAATAAATGAACAAGTATGGTTGTGCTCCAATTAAACTTGATTATGAAACCAGACAGTGGCAGAATTTGGTCGGGGATCATAGTTTGCAAATCCTTGACCTAGGATGATATGATTCATTACATTTCTCTAGAAGTTGGACAATTAGGTTCTACATATGTGATTAAAATTTATGGAGAAATTATTCAGTCAGAAGTAGACTTTCTTTTCTTATGTAACCACCCCAATGGGAATGCATCAACCAGGAACAAATTTAATTATGATAGATGTGTGGGCAAAAACTAATAATGATATCTGTCAAGTATGATAACTATTGCCATGCCCATTTTGATAATGATATAATCTGTTAAGAAAATTATGTGGGGGTTGGGGAGTGGGCATTTGGCCTATTGGTTAAGAAGCTGGTTACAATAACCTCATCCTATATTGGAGTATCTTGGTTTAATATCCACTTCCAGCTCCTGACTGTGGCTTCTGCTAATGCAAATCCTGGGAGACAGCCATGAGGACAAGAGTTCCCAGCTTCTGGCTTCAGCCTTGACTTTGGCTCAGCCCTAGTCATTGCTGACATTTAAGAAATACACCCAGGGATGGAAACTTATTTTCTCTCTCTCTCTCTCTCTCTCTCTCTCTCTCTCTCTCTCTGTCTTTCCCCTTTTCTTTCAAAGACAAATAATTTTTTTAAAAAATAAAAAGAAACTTACACTAGAGTTGGACTACCTGACTCTTTTGGCAAATTACTTAGCATCTCTTTAAAATGGAACAAGAATATTAAAATCCAAGATAACAAAAAGATGTTGCAAGAATTGGGAGAGTTGACACATTTAACTTGCTTAAAACAATATTTAGCACATAATAAGCAGGATGTAAATGTTAAATATCTTACTTATTCAGATAAAACTTGAACATCTCAGTCTTAAAACTTGCCTAGGGAACAAGGGTAAGAACACTAGAGATTTAGGAGCCCAAGACACAAGATTTTCACCTAAAAAGTGTCATTAATGTTACATTAGTTCGACAAACATATTCATCCTGGTAAAGAGTACTCCTGAGAGTGGTACTGGGGTACAGTAGGTTAAGCTACCACTTGCTGTACCAGCATCCTATGTCGGCACTGGTTCAAGTCCTGGTTGATCTGCTTCTGATTCAGCTCCCCACTAACATGCCTAGAAAAACAGTGGAGGATAGCCCAGGTCCTTGGGCCTCTGTACTCACATGGTAGGCCCAGATGAAGCTCCTAGCTCATGGCTTTGTGCTGACCCAGCCCTGGCTATTATGGCCATATGGGGAGTGAACCAGCACATAGAAGATATTCTCTCTCTCTCTCTCTCTCTCTCTCTCTCTCTCTCTCTCTCTCTCTCTTTCTCTCTTTTTCTCTCTCTCACTTTCAAATAAATGTTTAAAAGAAAAAAAGAATAGACTATTTAATTCTGGAATCATGAATGGGAGAGTGATCAGGTAGACAACTGTTACAATATATGTTTTCATTCTTACTCATTTCACCCAAATGAAGACTCACTCCTTCTGAAATATTTGTACCACTGGTACTTTTACTGGTTAATCACAATTTTCAGATGACAGGCCGTCTATAAATTTTCAGAAACTGGCCCAGAAGCTATTATCTAACAGCACATAGTAAGCAGGTGTTTCATAATTAATTATGCATTCCAGAATGCTACCGTATTCCCTAGAGTATTTTTCTTTTCCCTGCAGTCTGCTGAACAACTGGTCTGTTCTAATAACCATTACTACCTGTGTCAGTCCTGTGGCTCTACAACATCTTCAAACCATGAGCTACTTCTGCTAAGATTGGAGAATTGTATTCAAATCCAAACCTCTATTGGCATTCAGTAAAAGGGAATTCTAAAGCTACAGTAAAAGCATCTGTGTTCCACAGAGAACTCAATACAAGCTGAGAGAACAGTCTGTCACATGCCACGAACATGGCACCAGGGTTGGAGCACATCCTAATGCTGCCACAGGTAGCACTGATTGATATGTCAGAAGACAAGTAGAGCCCGGCGCTGTGGCTTAACAGGCTAATCCTCTGCCTTTCGGCACTGGCACACAGGGTTCTAGTCCCGGTTGGGGCACCGGATTCTATCTCGGTTGCCCCTCTTCCAGGCCAGCTCTCTGCTATGGCCCGGGAGTGCAGTGGAGGATGGCCCAAGTGCTTGGGCCCTGCACCCGCATGGAAGACCAGGAGAAGCACCTGGCTCCTGCCTTCGGATCAGCGTGATGCTCAGGCCGCAGCGGCCATTGGAGGGTGAACCAACGGCAAAAAGGAAGACCTTTCTCTCTGTCTCTCTCTCTCTCTCTCTCTCACTATCCACTCTGCCTGTCCAAAAAAAAAAAAAGAAGAAGACAAGTAGACGAGCAAGGGTACATTTGAGCCCATTTCAATTGTGAGCGAACTCTACAACATAGGATAAATCCATTAACCTTTCTGTATCTTCATTAGACTATAAATGATGGAGATAAGATTTTTAGTATCAAACTCATAAAGTTAAGAAAATGCAAATGAAAGTGTTTTTGAAAAACACACAGTACCATCACATTATAAGCTGTTATTTTTATTTATTTTATGATAGACCAAATAAATCTATGTCATTTTATGGAAATTTCCAAAGTTGACAATCTAGGCACCTGATTTAAGGAATGATGTTGAATCTTATTTCAATTAAGCTGACGTGAAATGGCTCTGTTCTGAATATTTACTTAAAAATGATCTCACATCAGACTGTTCTTGATATTTGAAACATTCATTACTATAGCTCAAATAGAGAAAATATGATGTACTTGTACTATAAGGAATGATGTTGGATCTTATTTCAATTAAGCTGATGTGAAATGGCTCTCTTCTGAATATTTACTTAAAAATGATCTCAAATCAGACTGTTCTTGGTGTTTGAAGCATTCATTACTACAACTCAAATAGAGAAAAATATGATTTTAATGGAAGTGATACAATATAAACTGTAAACACTCTATATATTTCAATGATGTAATGAAATATTCATGTTTGAAAAATGTCAACCACAACCCAATACTGAGCAAACTAAAATTATAAAAAGTTGACAAGAATAACTTTGCTTCCCCAGTGATATTTATTTCATTATTATTTCTTTCTTATTAGATAAATTATATTGATATAATATAACTATATATGTGTGTGTAAATACACACATATTGTATGTGTGTGTTAGGATCCAAAATGATAAAAGGATGTTAGACTTAAATTTGTTAGGATTATCTCTCTAAACTATTACAAGATCTAAGAACTAAAGTCCATTATTTTGTGTATAACAATTACTGTTCATTGTTCGAAGCAGTGATTTTCCTTAACAAATCTTAAATCGGCAACCACAATCATGATTTAATTAGGATAAAGAAAATTTGAGTATCAGAGTCTTTAGAAGCTATCAAAGTATTATCTGGAGCATTAACATTTACAAAAAATCAATACATAAATTATTTAATGAAAAAATGACTACACAGCTTAAAAGCATAAAGAACTATTTTGAGAAAAGGGCAGATTCACACTTCTCCTGTAATGCATTATCAAGCATCTTTTCACTGAAACAACAGGATGACTTTCTTTCAATGGCCCATTAATGAGCTCTTCTAGAGCTTTCAAGGTCCACCCAAAATAGCACATATTAGAACATTGTGAGGCAAGTGACACGGCTTTAATCGTTTGATATATGAAGCAGAGACATACAGAGGAGTCCAGGTTTGCTTAATGGATTTGATTTCAATGATTAATGTTGCACTGAATGTATTATGGCATATGGATTATTGAGCCAATAAAGTTTAAAATAAAAATACACACATTTATTTAAGAATAGTTATTACTTATAATCTTTTTAGTAGTACTGTTTTGACATTCCTGCTTTTTCCTTCCTTTACTAGTTGCTACTAATTTTTCCATTCTAAAATCAAATACATGACTTTATAATGTGTTTAAAATGGATCTTTAATAGCGTTTGTGAAAACCAAGGAGTTGCTCCTGAATTTATTCATACCACTTCTCCAATTACAGAATGTAGGTTTACACAATACAAAGTCAATTGATTTAAGAGTGGAAAAGTCGATCAATCAAACAATACAGGTTACAATCCCTGAAGTGATTAATTTGCCAATGAAGTATGAAAATGCATCAGTAGCCCCAGGTCTTCCATTTCTCCTCCTACTTTCACACGTTAACTGCTAAAATGCTTTGAACTCATTTACAAGTAATATTAATTTTAAATTGCCTATTAATAGAATATATCAATATAATGAATCAAAGACTGTTAAGTAGCAGAATATAGGTAGACCCAAGCTTAATTGTTTATTTCCACTTTCCCTTTACCTTTATAAAGTAGCCTCATTTTATACCATTTAACAAAGTAGCCATGGTTCATAATGGGATGCTCATACACTTGGATAAGACTATTCATCTTTGTCATTGATTTTTGTCACTGAGCTTCCTTTAAAGATAACTTATTCTTGTGTGTTACTACATACATCTTTTTAAATGTCTATAATCTTTAATATTTAGTTTTTGAACTTTTGCAAAACAAACCCATGCATATAGCAGAACAGCTTGATGTAAATGTTCATCTTGGTTCTACCCTGCTCAGTATATTGAATATTTAAATTTTATCACAAAAATTTGACTCTGGAAGAGTAACACAAAGCCATTTGAAAAAAATATTAAGTAATAGAAAACCTTTTGAGCAAAAATGATAGAGTGCAGCAGGATAACAGATTGTCCCTTGGTGCATAACATCCTTCCCTCCCCCTCACTACTCTTTCAAAAGAGTAAGAGTGGAGGAAAAAAAACCCCAACTTTCAAGGAAAATGAACAACTTTAGGTCATTTCATAATGTAATCCTTAATAAGTCCAAAGAAGGAACCAAAGATGTTAGTGAAGTTTCATGTTTCTAAATGTGTTTCTGTTAGTATTCAACTCCAGTAAAAAAGATAAGTGAAAAATAATGCTAAGAGTTCTTAATGATACACTAAAATTCAGATAAAGTAGGCTAAGAAATTGAATAGGAAGCCAAACGAAAATAAGGAAAAACTCTAAAGAACAGAAGTCTAGAACAACCAAGCATGATTCTCAGGAGATACAGAAAAGGTGAAGCAAGCATGGCCAAACCTTAGTGGGCTGCGTGGGCCTGAGAATGGGATATTTAAGCAAATGTCCAGTGATTTCCATCCATGTTTATCTGTGCCTTTTGGTATTCCCATTTTATGATTAAATCTTTAATGTTGTTTGGCTGTCTCCGTACTTCTGCAATATTGATTCTATTATTATATTTCACTTTGTGTTACTCTCTTACTGGATTTATTTTCTCAATTCCCTCAAATTCTGTTGATTTAATCACTCATAGGAAATATGTTTCTGTGCCTTGTATTTCTTGTGTTCCCAATCCTATCTGATTATTTTCAGTGTTTTGAATCTTTGCTTCCCCAGCTTGGTTATCTTCAATGTGGATCTGTCCAGCCCAAGATGTCCATGTTGACTAAAATCTTCGGATTCCATTTACATTATATTCCATGTAAATTTTCTCCATTAGACTTGGTTTTGTTTGTTCTGATATGATGTGAATCATTTCTCCTAATATCACCACAACTTCAAAAAATTAGAATTTGTATATTCTCCTTTGTTAAAGACAATTTTCAAAATGTCAAAAACATGATTTATTATTTCCCTATTAATTATGTAGTTACTGGTAAGATATTATCACCATCTTAAAGGAGAATTCAAAAAAACAGAGATACATAATAATAAAGAATTCTGAAGTAAACTTACACATAGAGGAAAAACTGGTCCACCCATGAGATAATCGATCGCATTTCACTAGACATGATTAATTTGCATTTATATTGTCAGGTATCACTTGAATTATCATTGGTTTTCAGCAAACTAACAAAGTTGTAAAATGCCCAAAGACAAAGAAAGGTGAACATAAACTGGGAAAGTAATATTAATATTAGCTGTTTTCTCATATCAAAGTCTTTCATAACTTTTCCTGACACTTTTCCCTTAATTATTCTTCAAGTCTTGAGTGTTACTTTTAATCCACTCTTCTAGAGCCTGAGGAATGGGGAAGAGATTGCCTATCTGTCTTTGCATTCTTTCTGTGGTGCTAAGGAAACATTTATCTAGGGCTTAGCAATAACTTCAGTTTCAATCTTTTTTTCTCTTTGAAGCTGACCTAAGAGATCTCCAACATCTTCCTGGCATCTATAAGGTCAAAATCTCTGTTTACATTTGCACTCATGATGCAAAAGTCATGAAGGATAAAATTGAGGGTGTTTAATGTTGAGAGAGTGGAACTAAATTGCATCATCTGTCATTGTGTTGTTCTCCATTCTGCAGCCACTTAAAAAAATGCCCTTCTCAAGGCCTGGCACTGTGGCCCAGTTGGTTAAAGCCCCAGCCTGCAGCACCAGCATCCCGTATGGATGCCGGTTACAGTCCTGGCTGCTCCACTTCCAATCCAGCTCTCTGCTGTGGCCTGGGAAAGCAGTACAAGATGGTCCAAGTCCTTGGGCCCCTGTACTTGTGTGGGAGGCCTGGAGGGGTCTCCTGGCTCCTGGCTACTGGCTTTGGATCAGCTCAGCTCTGGCCGTTGCAGCCATTTGGAGAGTGAACCTACAGAACAGAAGACTTCTCTCTCTCTTACTCTACCTCTCTCTGTAACTCTTTCAAATAAATAAAATGTCTTTTTTAAAAAAGTCCTTAGCAATGTAATAAAATATATCAATTTTGTTAATTTTTATCCCATGAATATACAATTGTTTAATACTGTCTTTATAAAATTGGAAGTACATATTAAGCAGTACAACAGCTGCCTTGAGGAAAAGCATTTGTGCAATTGTTTTTTTTTTTAAAGATTTATTCATTCACTTGAAAGGCTGAGTAGCAGAGGCAGAAAGAGGTCTTTCATCTGCTGGTTCACTCCCCAGATGGCCACAATGGCTAGAGCTGGACCTATCTGAAGCCAGGAGCCAAGAGTCTCTTCTAGGTCTCTGATGTGGGTGCAGGGGCCCAAGAACATGGGCCATATTCTACTGCTTTTTCAGGCCGTAGTAGAGAGCTGGATTGGAAGTGGAGCAGCCAGGACTCAAACTGGCACCCTTACAGGATGCTGGCACTGCAGGTGGCAGCTTTAACTGCTATGCCATAGCACCGGTCCCTGTGCAATTTATTTAGTTGCCAGTTGAACACTGAAAAATGATGAATAGAGAAACTATGGTTATTCAGACTTGAGCATTTAGCAGATGTTTTCTCAAAATTAATTTAAAAATCCTATTGCTTCATGAAAAACAGCTAACAGTACTTGCTACTAATGATAAAATTGAAGCTTTCAAAGAAAATTAGCATTTCTGGAAGTCTACATTCTCCATAATGAACCTGAGAGCTTCCTAATACTTTCTGATGGTTTCAATAGTAATACAAATAAATTTTTACAATATATAAAGAATGGATCAATATTTGGAATATCTACATATTTCAATGAACCAATATTCTTCAAATGACCAATGTATGATGTTATAAAATCATGCCTGAAGAAAACATCCCAAGTACAAGTGAAACCAATGAGATTTTAATGTAAAGATCATTAGTATAGTTCCAGATTCTACATTGGAGCTAAACTATAAAGAAGTTTAAGGGATTTGCCCAGTTTGTGTGTATCTGAAAAATGTATTAAAATAGCCCTTCCTTTCAAATTACATTTCTATGTGAGACTGGACATCATATATTTCAACCAAATCAACAATTCACAACAGATTGAATACAGAAGTAGAAATGAGAATTCAACTGTCTACAGTAAAGTTTGACATAAAAAATATTTGCAAAATTATAGAATAATGTGTTCATTGCTATCCTTTTTTTGTTTTAGAAAGTATAAGTACTTTTATAAAACATGTAATTAAAGTTAACATGTAATGGAATTTTAAAATAATCATATGTATAAATATTTGAAGATTTTCTGTTTTAAATTACAACTTATGGCCAGCGCCGTGGCTTAACAGGCTAATCCTCTGCCTTGCGGTGCTGGCACACTGGGTTCTAGTCCCGGTTGGGGCGCCGGATTCTATCCCGGTTGCCCCTCTTCCAGGCCAGCTCTCTGCTATGGCCCAGGAAGGCAGTGGAGGATGGCCCAAGTACTTGGGCCCTGCACCCGCATGGGAGACCAGGAGAAGCACCTGGCTCCTGGCTTCAGATCAGCGCGATGCGCAGGCCGCAGCAGCCATTGGAGGGTGAACCAACAGCAAAAAGAAAGACCTTTCTGTCTGTCTCTCTCTCACTATCCACTCTGCCTGTCAAAAAAAAAAAAAAATTACAACTTAGTATATCAAAACATGCAAACAATGGAGGAGAAAACCCATTTGAGATTTCAATTAATTGTGAGTTTATAAAGGTTCTTTAAAAGTTTGAGATCTATAACAACATAATTTTAATTTTAAAATAAATGCACAATTCAATATCATATAAAAATCTTTTCTGCCTACATATTTATCACCAATCAATCTTCATATGTGTTAATGTATTCACTAAATATTAATACTAGCCATTTCTGAGAGTTGTGATTTTGGAGAGATTCAAGACACTGTTATTGGTACTCTTATAGTACCTAAGTACAAAATAACATACTTATTGTAAATACATAATTGCATATACTAACAAAAATAAACAAAACAGATAAAATAAATATTAAAATATTAATATGCACAAAACAAATATCTGAGAACTCACTGTATTTCTGAGAATTATTTACATCAATGATTTTGAATCAACTAGAAATCAAAATAGAAAAATTAAAATTGATGTTGTATTAGTTTCCTATTTCTGCTATAGTAAATTATCACTGACTTAGAATTTTATTCTTACAATTCTGGAGATCAGAAGTCCTAAATGAGTCATATGAGGCTTAAATCAAGTTGCAGGGCTGATTGTTTCTGTAGGCTCCAGAGGAAATCCACTCTTAGCCTCTTCCACCTTCTGGTCCATGCCAGCACTCTGTGGCTTGTGGCTGCATCCTTCCAGTCTCTGCTTTGGTAGTCACATAGGCATCTCCTTATATATCCTCAAATCTTCTCCTGTCTCACTCTTAAAGTGATACTAGTGATTTCGTTTAAGGCACACTCAGTTATCCCAGCTTCCTCTCCCTGTCTCAGGAACCTTAGTGTAATCACATCTGAAAGTCTCTCTTTACAAGATAGCATTCACAGGTTCCAGCAATTAGGACCATAATTCAACCTGCTAAAACTCCATGCATAAAGAAATCAATTCTAGGCAGAGGGCAGTTCTTAAGGACAGCTTACAGGAGATAATTTAGTAGAATAACTTTTTGATTTTTAAACAGACATTCTTAAATTTGACATAAGAAAAGACTAGTAACATCATGAATGAAACAATTTATAAATTATCCTAAACAAAAATTAAGAATATTTGTTCATCAAACACGCCCTTAAGAGTTTGATGAGTAAATTTCTGCTATTAGAGAAGATACTTGGAATAAACATTATTGAGTAAGAAAAAAAGAAGCAAATAGATATATAGTCAAGAAATATAAATGGACATTTCACAGAAAAAAAGAATGTCAAAACAGGCAGTAAACATGAGGAAGATTTTTAAATTCACCAATGACCAAGAAAATAAAATTTAAAACTCTACCAAAAACAGAACAGGTAGAATCTGTAAGGTTAGTATACAAAGTGATAATAAGCGTATAGATCAGCTAGAACTCCCGGAGTTGGCATTGTGGCATAGCAGGCAAAGCTGTCACTTGTGAAACTAGTATACCACATGGGCATCGGTTTAAATCCCAGCTGCTCCACTTAAGATGCACCACCCTGCCAATGTGAGGGAAAAGCAGTGGAAGAGGGACCAAATATTTGAGCCCTTGCCAACCCACATGGGAGATCTGGATGGAGTTCCAGGCTCCTGGCTTTGGCTTGGCCTAGCCCCAGCCATTGTCACCATTTGAGGAGTAACAGCAGATGGAAGTTCTCTCTCTCACTCTCTGTCTCTTTCCCAGTCTCTCTCTCTCTCTTTCACTTTCAAACAAATAAATAAACCTTAGGGAAAAAAAGAACTCTTGTACACTGCTGCTAAGGATTTAAACAAACAACCATATTGAAAAACTGACATGAGCTAATAAAGTTGATCATGTTCACACCTTCTAAAAGAGCAATTCAAATAAATGCTATCATTCTCTATCTCCATATATAAGTGCGTATATATATACTCTATGTATATATATATATGTATATATATATACATAAAACAGAAATGTATCCACTTTAACATGAAACATATATAAAATTACCAGAGCTACAATATTCATAACAACCAAAAAATGATTAGAAATATCCATCTACAGAGGGAAATAATATGTATATTAATATGGCAATTCTTATGGTATCTACTAACATCCAACAGAATCATTACTCTTTCAGAGAAGAGATTAGGTTTGTTGAATGAATGATTGCTATTGAATAAAATATAAATCTATATTAATTACTAATGTAGCACTTGTTCTTAAAGGCACTGACAACAATTTTGGAGAACAATTTCTTCATTTATTTCTTGTGGAAGGCAGACCTACAGTTAAATATGGATGTGGAAGTCCTCAAAATATCCTGACTGTTTCTGCTAATTACACCATTAACAGAAATGCATTCATCCCCATCACAATATGGTGAGTACTCCCCAGTAGTCCACTGAACAATAGTGCATTTTGAATACATATTATGTAACAGCCAAAAAATGGAAACAAATGTATTTGCCAATTACTTTTTTCATTTGATCTAAAGAATAATTTGACAACATCCTATAACACATTATAAATAAAACAAATCAATCTATTTGACAATCATGGTGCAAAAAAATAGTCAAGTGGTTCACTTGAAATTAAGAATTAGTTTGATTGTTCAGCAAAATATTGAGTAAAAACAATATAGCTACTAAGATTGGGGAGGTGGGGAGTCACTAGTTCTGCATAGAAAAAGAAAACCTAATATAAAAGAAAAAACAATGGAACATTAAATGTAAATTTCTTTATGGAATTATAAATTTTTGGAAGGCAGTTATATTAGTTCATGCTTCAGAATTAGGAAACCAGAAATGAGTGGCTAAGCTCACATCCTAAGGTCATTGCCAAGCAAAATTTACATGAAGCAGTCAAGAATTTAAAATTGTTCCTTGCTATATCTATCTGGTGATAATGGCCTCCAAGGTTACTCTTTGTCATGAAAAATATAATTTTGTGGCTGAGTTTGTATGTGAGATGACAATTGGATAAGTTAGTCTGATCAGCAGGAATCTTGGCTAGCCTATGAAGGTTAAATAAATCAAAACTTTCTCAGGGTCTGCTTCAATCTGAAAATAAAATCAAGCAAATAGACACCCATCTGAAAAGGTGGACTCCTTGCAGTCAGGGATAGTTATCTCACTCATTTTTAATACATTTAGCAAGTCATCTGACAACAGAACGTACTCAGTAAGTGCCTGAATGGATGAAGAAATGAGGGTGTCTGGGCTAGGCAATTCAGTTGATTATAACATGAAGGCAATGAAATTACCCTAAGGTAATGACATTTTTATTCATAAATTAAGTATACCTTTTTGGAACACTGAGCTCTGTACAGGCAAAACAGAGAGCTATGGACTTAACTCATATTTCAGCCATCCCTCTTGCAAGTATTTGCTGTTGATCACAAAAAAGGAGCAAGGTGAGATTTCAAAAACTTTAGAAAGCAATCTAAAAGGCATTTGTATTGATAAACTCATCCTTTTATATAATGTCATAATTTTATACAAACAATGACACATTCAACTATATGTGAAGGAATTTCTATTTTTGATCAAGCTTACTTAGAGAAATGATCTTCCTCTTTGTTTTTTTTTTTTAAATATAACAACCTAATTGGGCAGTCCAGAAATCAATAAAAATTTTAAAGAGCCTCAAGTTGAAAGCACTCTGTATAGATGATTCCAGTAAACCTGAGAGGCAGACAGACAGAGAACTCTCGTCCTCTAGTTCACTCCTGTAAAGCCCACAGCGGTTGTAGACAAGGCTAGGGAATGTGACTGGGAGCTAAGATTCAATGCAGATCTCATATAGGTGGCATGAGCCCTATTGCTTGAGCCGTTACCACTGTCTTACAGGGTCTGCATTAGCAGGAATCTGGAGTCAGGAGCTGGAGCCAGGAATAGAAACCAGATGTGAGACTTGGGTTCCTAACTGACATCTTATCTGCTGTGCCAAACACCCATTTTCTCCCATTCTTGGAATTCTGCATTTAATTTCACTTATATAATAAATGATTCTTATATTTTAACACTGTACTATGCTCCTAAAATTGAATGATAGGTTAAAACACATATTACAATTTAAGGAGGGAGATTGACAGTTATATTACTGAGGGAGCAATTAAAATGTGAGATGTGTTAGAAATGAAAGAAATGGGGCTGGTACTGTGGTGCAGCAGGTTAAAGCCATGGCCTACAGCACCAGCATCCCAAATGGACACCAGCTGAGTTCTCAGCTGCTCTACTTCTTATCCAGCTCCCTTCTAATGTGCCTGGGAAATCAGCAGAAGATGGCCCAAGTCCTTGGGCCTGTGCACCCACATGAAAGACGCCAAAGAAGCTCCTGGCTCCTGGCTTTGGCCTAGCCCAGCCCAGTCATTGTGGCCATTTGGGGAATGAACCAGTAGATAGAAAATTTCTCTCTTTCTCTCTCTCTCTCTCTCTCTCTCTCTCTCTGTCTCTGTCTCTGTCTCTGTCTCTCTCTGCCTTTCAAATACATATATAAATCTTAAAGAAAAGGAAAGAAATGGTGCAAGAAGAACAAATCACAAAGTATCCTGGTCTTTGCTACAAAGACCATAAAAATTCTTTGAAAAATGAGTATAGGTGCATGTGGTAAAAGTAAAACAAACAGGCAAAGCAGGGTTCATGTGTTCCAGGTAGAGGGAGGAGTATGTAAATAGTATCTTTGATGGGAAGAACCATGCCATACTCAGAGATCCAACAGACCAATCCACATAGAACACAGAAGTAGATGAAGGTAGTTTTGTAATGACAGACCAGGTTTGAAAGGTCCACAGTTGGAAAATCAGTAAGGACTTATTGCAGGGAGGTGGAGGGGGACAGTTAGATGGTTATTATATGTCCAAGATAGAGATAATGGTGCCTTGGTCTAGACTGGTGTCAAGGAGAAAGTAACATGTTTAAAACCTAATTAGGAGTAAAATCGTGACCAATTTAATTCCAAGAGTGAATGTAGAGATTTCAAAAATGAATATTCATTTCCAAGTGCAGCTGGATAAATGATTCCATCATCCACTGAAAGAGTAAACAGTGCAAGAAGAGCAGCTTTGATAGTGAATATGTGAATTCAGACTGGAGCATGCTGAGATCAAGGTGCCTTTGAAACATCAGAGCAGAGTTTCCAATTTAATATATGGATGTAGAGGCTGGATGGGAAATACAAATTCATGAGTCATCAGTGTGCAAATGGTAATTGAAGCTGTAGGCCTGAATTAGAGTATAGAAAAGGAGAAAGAATGGCCTGGAACTTGGTCTTAAGGAACTAACTTTTAATGACTATGTAGAGGAAAATGATACTGTAACAGAGTCTGACAAGGAGTCACCTGAGAGGTAGTAGATGAGCAAAAGGAGTGAGGTATCATGAAAATTGATGGGAAGGTTTATCAAATGCTCTGATAGTCCATTGCATGTCCTCATGATTCCATAACCCAAAGACTTCACTGAAGGGCATGGATTAAGAAGCCAAATCAGAGGAAATTGAGAAAACTTTGCACAACAATCTGCAGGAGTTTTACTCTGAATATATACAAAGAACAAAGTGATAACCAAAAGGAGGTGAGAAATCAAGTGGATAAAATGGAAGACTAAAGATAATTGATCATGTTTACGTATTGACCAGAATTATTAGTTGAACAAAGATGGCAATACTTAGACAATCAAAGAAGCTAAAAATGTAAAGTCTGTCTGAAATTTAGAGCAGTAAGGTATAATATACATGAGAGAAGATCCCTTGAAGAGAAATGAGAGAGATCCATTGATGCTTCTGATTTCTGTCTTGTATGCTACTTGATCTGTGACTACCTTTGTTTATCCCTTTATGTCCAGCTGTTTCTGGCTCATTCTCTGGCTCACATGCTCTACTCTTATATCTCCATTATTATCTGACAAAAAAAAACTTTAAATGGTAAATATCTTTTTGTAGGGCTTTTTCTAGCAGTTTCAGTTCTGAATATCAGGAGTCTTATTACACAAACCAGGATAGATTTCTCCTTAACAAACATATGAATTAGGTTCTTCCTTACTCATATGAATGCTGGTGAGATTTCTAACATATTTGAGAAGTCCTTGACAATAAAATAATATAGCATGACAGATAAGAATTGATTGTTCCAAAGTTAATGGGAGATCTCTAAGGTAAACATTTGAAGGAAGGCCTCTTTTCTATTTTGTGATTAACCATAATTTTTTACTTTGTTATTAGTTGGTATTTCCTCCTACAAAATTCACATTATATCTGTAGGATAGAAGTCAGAAGTAGAACAAACTTGAATAAGCCACTTGTAGTGATTGAGGTCAATTCAGTATCAAGATAGAAGTTCTTCTTAAATGAAATGGAGCAGAGATCACAGTTCTACAGATACATTGTAATTCATACTCATGCACAGTTTGTCTTTCATTTCAACAAATTTTGAAAGGGATCACATAGAGAGAGCTATCGGTTTTTACAAGGGTTATTCTCTTTTGGGAAAGTTCAGAAAAATTGTCTTACTATATATATATACTTTTTAAAGTTTCTGAAGTTTAAATTTTTCTGACACATTTAGTGTCTGCCCTACACAAAATCTGACTCTTTACCCAGTATTTTCTTCCTTAAAAGCCCTGCAACCATTCCTCTAGAAGAATCATATGTGATCTGCATGTTTTAAAGTCACATACCCTATTCCACCTTAGATTATACCACCCCATACACTTGACAAACATTTCTTCTAAGATTTATCCAGAAGTGGGAAGTTATCTATATCTATTGAAGTCACACTTTAATAACTAATAGCTTATTTTGAATGACAAACCCTTGTGTAGCCACAGCAGGATGTTGGCCACAAACTGCATTACTATACCAGAACCACAAATCCTCATTAGACACAGGTAACATCAAATGGACAGATGTCAGAAAATTTCTAGTACTTGAGCAGCATGAACTCTTGTTAATACTTTTTAAATGCTAAGCATACATCAGATAAAACCTTTGCAAACATTATTGTCACCTTATCTTTTAAAATATGTGCTCCAGAAAGGAAAAACTGCTATTGAGTTTTTTAGTAGACTTTTATATCCTGTTCATCTTTTAATTTCTGAGGCAAAAACCTCATGTATGTATATATACACATATGTATACTGTATATGTATAAATAAATGTACTTGTATATGTAGATATACATATCACATACGTAATGTTAATTTTTATTCACTTTAATTAGTGCATTCCTCACAGTTGTTCAGTCAAGAAAGTATATGAAAATGTATCATTATAATGTAAAACCTCTGTTCACCACAAAAGAATAGAAAGTAAGGAGAATTCTGGATAGGGTTGATTTTGGCTATATCAAGTGAAGAGATTTATTAGTAGATAGTTTATAGAAAAATAAGGAAAGAAAAAACAACTACTTTTAATATTTATATTTAATTTGTTAAAGGCCTCAAATAATTCTGTTTGATATGAAATTCCATTACTTTGCCTTTTTTTTTTTTTACATATGGTATCTGCATTGCAACTTGCTGCCCGATTGGTATTAACCTATAAAGACTTACCGTACAGAGAATGAATAGAAGACCACCCAGGTTCTAAAAAGAAATTATATTCCTAATGTATTACAGCTCTAATTTTCAGTCACTCAAAATGTTATTTTTCTACTTTTATAAAATATGAAAAAGCTTTTCACATACTGCCATTAATATTATGTAACGCCAAGGATTGTCTGTCTTTAGTGTTAGAGCCACAAAGTATATAATGGTAAGAACCTTCACTTTTTGAAACAGATGATGAGTTTTGAACTGTGCTAAATCTATAAGGTATTAGATTTATTCATAAAATGTTGCCATGTCAATAAAGGAAGTTTGGCAACATTTTCATCTTAAGAAGGTCAAACCTCATCACTTCAATATTAATTTCTGTATCTTTACCATCAAATCCTTCATCTGGTATTTCTGAGACATGTAGGAGAACTAGTGCTTAATATGGGAAATACAGAAATACTTTATGAAGATATAACACTCATGGGATAAAAAAGATTTTGAAATACATGCATGGTTTTTATTAATACACCTTTTCCATTACTTTTTGAAGTACCCTCATATTATGGCATTATTGTATATTTTTTATAAATTTTTTAAAGATTTATTTATTTTACTTGAAAATCACAGTTACACACAGAGAGAGAGAGAAATAGAGAGAGAGAGAGAGAGAGAGAGAGAGAGAGTCTTCCATCCGCTGGTTCACTCCAAAGATGGCCACAATGGCCAGATCTGCACCAGCGTGAAGCCAGGAGCCAGGAGCTTCTTACAGGTCTCCCACGTGAGTGCAGGGGCCCACGGACTTGGGCCATCTTCCACTGCTTTCCCAGGCCATAGAAGAGAGCTGGATCACAAAGTGGAGCAGCTGGGTCTTGAACCAGTACCCATATGGGATTCTGGCAACCCAGTCAGCGGCTTTACCCGATACACCACAGCTCTGGCCCCAGCATTATTATATATTTAAACACATAGATTTAAACATCCTTCCTACTCCATTGCCCATAAGTACCCTGTTTATAGATAGCATAACTGTATATAACACCCATCAATTTTAGCTAGACATAAAGTTATATGTAGTTTACGTATATTAAATTGTAAAGATCTATAAAACTAAAATTTATTTCACTAGATAAGCTTATAAAAATCTTTAAAGAATGTCCATGAATCTGCAAGTTGATAATTTTTGTATTGTTTACGACTATTGGGTAGAATTCTCTGCTACTGTATTAAATTGTCTCTAATATTTGCATGCATGGTAAAAAAAAAAAACAATAAATTAAGTATCTGTGTGGTACTTAGTGATGCAAAATAAGGTTGAGGTTTCTAAGCAAAAACCACATATCTGAATGTGAACCTGAATCTACTCAATATTTTCATTGAACAGTATGTCAATGGATTGTACCAGACAGTTTAATGTTTTAAAATATCAAGTGATTACTTGAATATGGAAACACATGTGTCCTCCTCTCAATTATGTAGCTCAACTCACATTGTCACACAAATGGCAATTAGCGAAGTTACAAAAGTGAAAAACTCTGGTTTGCAACTACTCTTCTTCTAGCTTGTTCAAATGAGGAGACATCCCTCCTGGTTGGATTTTTGGTTGTTTTTTTTTTTTTTTTTTTCGGTTTTTTTGTTTGTTTTTGTGAGAGAGAGATTGAGATCTTCCATCTGCTGGTTCGCTCCCTAAATGGCTGCAACAGCAAGGGTTGGGCCAGGCCAAAATTGGGAGCCAGGAGTTTCATCCAGGTGCCCCAAGTGGGTGCAGGGGTCCAAGGACTTGGGCTATCTTACGCTGTTTTCCCAGGCAATAGCAGAGAGTGGGATGGAAAATGAGGCAGCCTCCACTTGAACCAGTGCCCATATGGGATGTCAGCATTGCAGGCAGAGGCTTAACATTCTGGACCACAGTGCTAATCCCCTCATAGTTTTCAAGTCTTGAGAGCAAGCACAAATACTCTCCTGAAGATGTAGATAGCAGTAGGTGAGTACATCTATAACTGAGTGAGGCATGAACTCTGTCTTCAGGAATCACCAGGCATTTATTCCAGGACAACAGATGGAAGATATCAAAGTGTAGATAGTATCAATCTTGTGCAGGAAATTGTTAGCAAATTAGGTAGCAAATCACCATCAGACACTGTCATTTCTAATTCAGAGAATCAGGATAAATAAAAATAGAAGGTAAGAAATTTCTTTGAGCACTACCAATGTACGCTGAGGAATTATCTGGATTACCTTCATCCTTTATTAGTGATGACAGATTTCTACAACTGTCAGAAAAGACTATTGGGGAAATTTGAATTATTGTGTGGTGGCAGAGTGTACAGGAAAATGAACTTCAATCTTTAAAAACCCTCTCTCTGTGTAATTCTAAAATGTGTGTAGTCTATCATTTTTAAGACAAGATTTTGACAGTTATATAAGAATGTAATAGGAAGCAAATAAAGACATACAGGAAAATTGAATATATAAGAATTTGGGTAGAAATGCAATAATTGATAGGAATAGGGAACACTTTACCACATGAAGAAGTAAAATAAAGGGTTTTAACCTGGTAGAATAATAAGATTCATGAGGAAACATCAAGGGATTATTTTTTTCATTAAGTAAAAGAGTGGTGATTTAACAATAAAGATTTATATTTCATGTATTTTTCAACACATTTCTATAGGCCCCATAGCTGTCTCTAACTAGGATCTATCACTGTGGTTAGAGGTATTGGATTACCACCTTACTACTGTGAAAACAGTGGAAAGCCTCAATCCTCGACAACGTATTTATCTTAATTAAGTTCTTCAACGTAATTATTACCATGTGGACTCAAAATATAGACTGTCCTATTTATTTGTTTTACAAGGTAACCACCTAATTTTCTTAAATGTAGAGAGACTCTGCCAGCTTTCTTCTCAACAAATTTCCATGACTTCACCACTATACTGAATAAAAAGCAAATATAGATTGAGATAATTTATTTTACAATTTAACATTTGTGAACCCTTTTCCACCTTACACAGAATTCAGTAAAGAAAATTTTAAGACTTTTCAAAGGACTTAATTTTTTTTAATTAAAAAAAATGGTTTCATACATAGGTACTGGTACTGAGCACTCAATAACACAGAACAAAGATAGTTAATATTTCTTCAGATAATATATACTAACATCATCATGAGACACAGTAAAGTCCCATTTTATGATACTTAATAGAGAAATCTGTCCTAAGTCCTCTTATTGCTTAACTTTGTAATAGCTGTCCTAATTCTAATTGCCGATAGTATCAGAACTCCAAACCAGCCCTTCAAAGACAAAAGAAAGCAAAAATTAGAAAAGGAGATTCCAGGTCATGTCATTTACCGTAAAACAGGAGTTGATTCTGCCTCATGATGACATCGTACCCATATTTACCTCTGCCTCCTGTGATTTATGTAAAAGCTGTTTAGATACCTACATAAAGATTTCACCATGTAAGGTGTGAAATTTCCAGTTATGTGTGATGGACTGGGTGGAATTCAGCCACACCTTGGGAATCCCTTCCCCCTCCCCAGATGAGTAAATGGCAAAAATGCTTGTTCCTGCTTGGAATAATGAAATGACAGTCTTCTCTCCCAGTAGAGACCAAAGGTGGAAATCAGGGTAAAGACTTCCAATTCCTCTGGCCTGTAAAAAGAAAAAAGGAAGAAGTGGTTGAAATGGGCCCTGCTCGGCATAACCTGTGTGTAGTATTTCTAGAAGAAGAAACAGTAAAGTCTTGAACCTATGATGCATATAAATCACCAAAAAATCTGCTACTTAGATACACATGTGCAAGTAATCCCGGAGATTCCTAAAAATATTCAGAGAGAAAGATTCTATAATGGATTGTAATTCCGACATTTGAGAGAAACAGTTCTCAGTCCCTGAGACTGAGGTCAGATTCCTTGGAAACAAACTCTGCTGTGGAGATTTGCGTCCAGGAAGTTTATCAGGAAATGCTCCTGGGAACAACACCAGGATGGAAATGAAAGAAGCAGGATTGAGAACAAGTGGAATCGGAATTGCAACATAGTTGAGGTTTAGCTTTTCCTAAAAGGACCTCTTTGATTGAGATGTGCATATTTTTCTGGACTGAGTGAAGGGGACCAGGCCTTTGAATCCCTTTTCATACCTGTCATACTCTGGGAAGAACACCACAGTATTCACGACAGCTGAAGAGGTTCATGCTTACTTCACTTAATGGCTGATGAAACCAAGACTGTTGGGTTTGACTTATAACTAAGCAAGCAGATATTATTTTTAAACTAACGAGCTATGTATCGCCACACACTTTCAGTCCACCATAGTAACCAGAGCTGAATTCTTCATGCTAATGACGTGATTCTACTGTCTCTTATCAGGAGTGGACTGAAGGACAGTGACTTTTAGAAACAACGGTTAAAAAAAATCACAATAAAATGCAAAATTCTAATTTTGTAGATGTAAGTCCGCAAAGACATGTACTCACATAACCACAAATAATGCCATTTAATGATGTGTCAATAGATAACATAGCCCTGCCCAAGTAGGATGTACCTCAATAGATAAAGTAAAAGGATAGAACTTTATGTGTTCGTTCTGAATCTAAATGAAAGCACGGGACAGCTGACAGGCAGGATCCCAGGAATGGAGGAGTGAGGAGATAAGCACTCTCTTTAAAACTGCAGAGCCTTCTACCTGTCTGTTTTATTCTTTGAAACATGAAGATAATAACACCCATTTTCTGTTATGTAGTATTTTGTGAATATCATCTATATTAAAGTACATTGTAAAGCATCAAGTATCCTTCAAACTTGCAGTATTACTATTATGGTTAAGCATATACTTAAGTCTAAACCTTCGAGTACTGCCCTGGGACTAGAAAAAAATTCACTACATTTTATTTTTGCAGCATAGCATTAAAAATACCTCATAATTGGAATGCTAGTAGGGTGATTAATCTACTACCCTGTAATGGAAATTATTTTGAAGTTTCTTCCTTGTAAGCCTTGTCTATATCTACAGTTTCTTGGATAGGAAAGCTATCAGAGGTCAGGCTCTGTTATATGGCATTAAAAGCAGATGAGCAGGCACAAGCCTTCTGCCTGTGAGGAATAAGCAGATTTGTCTCCGTGATGTCAGGGGAGAGAGCTATTTAGATGATTGTGCAATAGATGTGTAAGTGATTAAAGTATTGGGTCAATCCAACACAAGATTTTACTTACAGAAATGTGTTAAAATTTCCCTTATATAACAGTAACCTCACTCTAGTTATTTCCCCATGTCCTTTAATAACCATTTTTTAAAGATTTATGTGTTTATTTGAGTGGCAAGAGTTACAGACAGAGGGAGAAACAGAGAAAAGTCTTCCATCCGCTGGTTTACTCCCCAAATTGGCCCAGCTGGAGCTGGGCCAATCCTAAGCCAGGAGTCAGGAGTGCTTCCCGGTCCCCTATGTGGGTGCAGGGGCCCTAGCAATTGGGCCATCCTCCATTGCTTTCCCAGGCCATTAGCAAGGAACTGGATCAAAAGAGGAGCAGCTGAGACACAAATGGGAGCTCATATAGGATATCTGTGTCACAGGCGGAGGCCTAGCCCACTTTGCCACAGCACCAGTCCCCTAATAACTAATTTTTTTTTTTGACAGGCAGGGTTAGACAGTGAGAGAGAGAAAAAGACAGAGAAAGGTCTTCCTTCTGTTGATTCACCCCCCCAAATGGCTGCTATGGCTGGCGCGTTGCGCCAATCTGAAGCCAGGAGCCAGGTGCTTCCTCCTGGTCTCCCATGCGGGTGCAGGGCCTAAGGACTTGGGCCATCCTCCATTGCCTTCCTGGGCCACAGCAGAGAGCTGGACTGGAAGAGGAGCAACCGGGACAGAACCAGCGCCCCAACCGGGACTAAAACCCGGGGTGCCGGCGCCGCAGGTGGAGGATTAGCCAAGTGAGCCGTGGCGCCGGCCACCTGATAACTATTTAATGGTAAATATTTACACCTATGTGATAGACTCTATGATAAATATTTTTACTCGATCTCATTTTTCACATTATCTTTAAAGGGCAGTTACTTTTTGATGCTCGTTTGAGAGATGAGGAAACTAGAGTTTAAAAAAGATTAATTTTTCTAAATTGCTGCAACTAATAAGTAACTGAAACACAGTTCCTGCGTACGTCATTTTGCTCTAGTTCCCTTGGGCATAACCACACTAAGCAGCCAATTGCTGTTCAGAATTTCCTTTCTGAAATATTTCCCTTCCTATATCATTTATCATTTCAAGAACAAAGTATGTGATTTGTAATCAATTTTTTCTCTCATCTTCTTTTCTCTAAGTCTTCTCTAAAATTCCACAAGCACTGGCTACCCAGTCAGTTAAAGCTATAATCCTATTATTCCAAACAGAGCCCTACCTTTCCCCATTGCATTTATCTTAGCTAATGTTACAGTTCATCCCTTGAAATGTTATCTGTTCTCCTCTACTAAACTGTATACCATGTTTCCCACCAGCCTACCTCTTCCTAATGGAAGCAAGCCTAGAGTGGTGCATTGGAAACTCATCTCCCAGACTCTCAACTCCCAAGATGTTCATATCTTATACAGTTCTCTATTGGTCTCTTGTGTACTTGGCAATCTCTTCTTCAAAATCAAGCAGTGCAAAGATCTCTTTCCTTTGTCACTCTTAAACTACTATTAAGAAGCTAGAAATTAGTCTTTAATAAAGGCATGCAGCCTTCAAGACCCCATGTGAAACTGAATTGACACAGAATCAACAGGTGTATAAGACTTGTTACAAGAAAAATAATTATGTAGACTTTATTATGGAAATGTTACTGACTAAGAGAAATCAATCAATTTGGTAAAGGCTGTGAAAATTTAGTTTTCTTAGTGAGATTATTAGGTGGCAGGTTTGGCATATGCAAATGGGCACATGATAAAATATTCATACAAGAAATTAGAAAATTGACCAAGCAACCAGTGATGTGGCACAACTGGTTAAGCTGCCGTCTGCAATGCCAGCTTCCCATGTGGGTACAGGTTTGAGTCCTGGCTGCTCCACTTCAGATCAGCTCCTTGCTGATGCACCTGGGAAAGCAGCAGAGGATAGCCCAAGACCTTGGGCCCCTGCACCCAGGTAGGAGACCTGGAGGAAGCTCCTGGCAGCTGGCATTGGCCTATTCCAGCCCTGACAGTTGCAGCCATTTGGGGCATGAACCAGCAGGTATAAGATCTCTATCTCTCTGTCTGCCTCTGCCTCTTATTCTCTGACCTCTCATGTTCAAATAAATAAATCTCGAAGAAAAAAAGAAAAGAAAATTGACCTAAATCTAATGGAACTCCAAAACCTATTTTGCAAATAAAGGAATGGCCTTAGTAATAAGCCTTTGAGGTTAGAAGTTACTGATTAAAATATTTTCTTAAAGAAATTTCTAAATTATATTAATAACAAAATCATTACCACTAATTAAGCTCTGATACTTTCTAAGCATACTTCTAAGTTCTTTATCTGTGTTTAATAATTAATCGCTAATATCCACCCTATTATATAAACACTAAATGAGGAGACACTAAGCTACGCAGAGCTGAGGACACTGGGAAATCACACAGACATTTTCACAGGCAGGAAATCTGAATTCAGAGTCCAGCTCTAATTACTATTGAATAAAGCATATTCTATGCTGTAGGTTGCAAATAAAATTAAATGTTTTGGGGGTAGACATTTCGTACAGTAGCTGATACCTCTTGGCCCACAGCGTTGCATGTCAGAGTCCCTGGGTTCAAATCTCAGCTCTGAGCTTGGTTCCTGGCCAATGCCCAGCCATTACAGCATCTAACAATCTCACTAAAAAAGCAAAGTTTCCACAGCCTTTACCTAATTCCCTTTTTCCATCTTCCTGACAATTCAGATCCTCAGAGGTAGTGGTATGGCTCAAGTATTTTGGTTCCTGACACCTATATGAGACATACAAATTGATTTCCCAGCTCCTAGCTTTGTCCTGGCCTAGTTATAGCTGCTATGGGCATCTGGGAGTTAAACAGCAGATGGGAAATACTCTCATTCATATTTCTCTCTCTTTCTCTCTCTCTCTCTTTCCCTCCCCCTCCTTCTCTCACCTTCTCTCTCAAATAAATAAAAATCAACAAGCAAATTTAAAAGCAAAAACAAAAGTGATAGATGAAATTATTTTTATCCAGGTTACAAAATAGATATGATAAACTTAAAAGCTGTTTTAAGATGTTTATGAATTATTACACACTATTATACTTACTGCCAATCAAAAGTTTAATGAGTTTGCTATTATGAAAAATACATGTTAAAATTCATTAAACTATCATTGTTAGATATTGTTCGAAAAGCATTTAGATGAATCGAAGTTTTTTTCGTCCTCGAAAATTTCAAAGGTCAATTACATTCTATTATAGACATATTTTTAATTCCAGAGGGCAATAAAATTCATCATAGTTTCCTTCCCACTAATAAGAGGGCGATTATTATACCAAAAGCAAGGTTATTATATTGTTGTAGATATGCATTACCTCTGGAATCACCAATTTTATTAGAATGGATTTGAGTTATTCAATTTACAGAACAGGGCAGAGGAGTATGGACTACAGTAATATTTGATTTATATTTGAGAGAATGTTTGCTTTAGAACACTACATGTGGCTGCTCAAAAATATTCCTAATTGTTTGCCTAAAATGTGCTACAGAATGATTTATTTCTAGATTCAAAATATTGAGGAGTGGTAATTTTATTATATGTGATGATTCTATTTGCTCTGCTGAGAAGATGGCCATTTTATTTTTGAAATGCCTGATTAAATGTCCTCACAAAATAGTTAGCTTTTTACTAAAATGCTTGTGTGGAAGACCTAAAAGTTACATTAAAAATAGTCAAACTCAATCCCTTCAGTATTCTGTAGAGGAAATTCCATGCTTGAGAGGAAAAGGGACTTGATGGGACCACAGGACTTGAAAAAAAGTAGGAAAGCTAGGGGCCAGTGTTGTGGTATAATAGATTAAGCCTCCACCTGCAGCTCCAGCAACCCACGTGGTCACTGGTTCATGTCGTGACTGCTTTTCTGTCCAGCTCTCTGCTATGACCTAGGAAAGCAGTAGAAGATGGCCCAAGTGCTTGGGCCCCTGCACCCATGTGGGAGACCTGGAAGAAGCTCCTGACTCCTGGTTTTGAATTGGCTCAGTTCCAGCTGTAACTGCCATTTGGGGAATGAACCAACAGATGGAGGACCTCTCTCTCTCTCCTCCTCTCTCTGTCTGTAAATCTACCTCTCAAATAAATAAAATCTTAAAAAAAAAATAGGAAAGTAGGAAAACTAGAACTAGACCCACATCCAGCATCCTTTCCTCAATGCCTATTAAGTCTGTTTTTGTAGGTGACATACTGATAGCCTTGTATTTCCGCTTCTGTAACCCAGCCTTAACTTCCTATTACAAATAAAGAAAGAGTTATTAGTTGTTTGTTCATTATACCAGGCCCCCAGAACAATTTGTTCACCTTTGGGGAAGTTCAAAACTCCCAAATCTAGTGGTTCCTTTTTTCCCAACCTAACCTGAAGCACTTCTTTTTGTGAGAGCTTCTTTTCTCTGGTCATCTAAAGTATAAATTAGTGACCACGACTGACACAGAATGAGAATGTCATAAAGCAAAGCATATAGACAAGTCTCTGCTTGGATCCCCAATATAACCTACCTGAAGGTATTAACTGATTTAGTATTAACTAAATTTTACCAATAATGGGAACTTGTCACCCCATAAAATATCCCATTCCAAATTTATAGACTATAGGTTGTTAGGGACTTGTTTATATTAAGTAATCACATTTTTCCTTGCAATTTCATGTTTTTTGCCCCCTTCCAGCTTTTTTAAGGAATATATAAATGTATTGTTTTTCTACTTTTACTTACCACCCCTTAACTATTTCCTTAACCATAGTTTCTAAATAATGTGAGCAAGACTATTTTAGATTTTAATCATTGCTTTGCCCCGGCATCTATAGACATTTTTTCAAATGGATGAAGCAAGTTTACTTATCTGCTTCACAAGTCTTTTTTTAATAAACAAAATATTCCTAGATCCTAAACCATCCCTCCAATAACATGATTTAGGAGAGCCTCCTCATACTATTTATTGTATATATGCTTTTTTTAAATGAACTCACTGTTGTTCTTGCAATGTAATGATGCATAGCAAAAGTGAAATTGTAATACACTCTAAGAAGAATGAATTAGCTTTTCTCCATTTTGAGATCGTTTAGATTGTGTTTTAGTCAGCCAAATCCCTGGGTCTTTTTCAAATATACTGCCTGAAATTATTTAAGTTGCTTAGTCATACTGCCAGTTTTTACCATTCTCATAATGTGTAAGCATTCTCAAGAGATTTAACACATTAATCAAAGTTCTCAATCATTCACAGTTTGTGGCCCATTTCTTCCATTAGATATAGTTTTTCCTAACTCCCAGCTGGAAACAGCATGCTGAAGGAATGGGAATCTTCAGAGATGCAGTGACGGATTTTATAACTTGTCACCCTACCCAAAAAGTCAAATGTGAGTGCAAACTTCTATCTGGAGGCCCGTCATAGATGGAAGTACTAGGGAAAGGAGAAACCAGCAATTGAGTACAAAATTAAACCACCAGAAAAGCCAATGAAAAAATCCTAGCAAAATGAAAAGATTTAGGACAAAAGAATGCATAACTAAAAAATATTGAAATACAGGCATAAAATAGTAACAAACAAGAACTATTGGGCTGCTGATTCTGGTGGTGTTTCTCTCTCTCTCTCTCTCTCTTTCTCTTTCTCCCCCTTTCCATTACTTTGTAATTTTTTTAAAGATTGATTCATGGCCGGTGCCGTGGCTCAACAGGCTAATCTTCCACCTAGCGGCGCTGGCACACCAGATTCTAGTCCTGGCCGGGGCGCCGGATTCTGTCCCGGTTGCCCCTCTTCCAGGCCAGCTCTCTGCTGTGGCCCGGGAGTGTAGTGGAGGATGGCCCAAGTGCTTGGGCCCTGCACCCCATGGGAGACCAGGAGAAGCACCTGGCTCCTGCCTTCGGATCAGCGTGGTGCGCCAGCTGCAGCGCGCCGGCCGTGGCAGCCATCAGAGGGTGAACCAACGGCAAAAAGGAAGACCTTTCTCTCTGTCTCTCTCTCACTGTCCACTCTGCCTGTAAAAAAAAAAAAATTGATTCATTGGTTGATTGATTTGATATGCAGAATTACAGAGAGGCAAAGAGAGAGGGGTCCTCCATCTACTGGTTCACTCCCCAAATGGCTGCAACAGCCAGAGCTGAGCTGATCCAAAACCAGGAGCCAGGATCTTCTTCTAGATCTCCCACATGGGTGAGGGGGCCCAAGGACTTGAACCATCTTCTAGTGCTTTCCCAGGTCATAGCAGAGAGCTAGATCAGAAGTAGAGCAACCAGGACTGAAACCAGTGTCCATATGGGATGCCAGCACTGCAGGCAAAGGCTTTCCCCACTATGCCACAATGATGGCTCCCCTTCCTTTTTTCTCTTTTAATTTTTGTAATGATGTATTTTTCAATTTACATTATATTCACATGCTAATCCTCCAACAAGTAGTAGAATTCAACAAGTAGTAAGTAAAAAGACCATTATTCCTCAGGAGTATATACAAGGGCCATAGACAATAATCAAATATCAATCAAGATATCAATTTTACTTGTACACATTACAATTTTTGGTACTCTATATATAAGTTACCACAAATCGCAGAAAACATATTTGCCTTTTTGGGACTGACTGGCTTATTTCACTAAACATAATGGTTACCAATTATATCAATTTGTTTATAAAACAGGATTTCATTCTTTTTTGTGACCGATTAGTATTCCTTATGTATATATACCATGTTTTCTTTATCACCAATTCATCAATTAATGCACATCTGTCTTGATTCCATATCTTAGCTATTATGAATTGAGTTTCTATAAGCCCAAGGGTATAGATAACTCTTTGATATGCTGATTTCATTTCCTTTGTGTAAATTCCCAGTAGTGGGATGACTATATGAAATGGTAGATCTATTTTCAGATTTCTGAAGAATCTGCATACTGTATTCAATTTATTTTTTGCTCTGTTTTCAGATGATAGTTATTCTAACTGGGGTGAAATTAAAACCTCATTGCAATTTTGATATGCATTTCCCTGATGAATAGTAATCCTGGATCATGAGTCTATTGGCCATATGTGTTTCATCTTTTGAAAAATGCCTGTTCATATCCTTAGCCCATTTCTTAACTAGATAATTTGTTTTGTTGTTGTTGAGTTTTTTGAGCTCATTATATATTCTGAACATAAACCCTTTATCAGATGCATAGTTTGTAAATACTTTCTCCCATTTTACCAGTTGCCTCTTCTCTTTGTTGAGTGCTTCTTTTGCTGTGCAGAAGCTTCTTAACTTAATATAATCCCATTTGTCTATTTGTGCTTTTATTGCCTGAGCATCTGGATTCTTATCCAAGAAGTCTTTGCCTGTGCCAATGTCTTGAAGTGTTTTCCCTATGTTTTCCTCTAGTAATTTGATGGTTTCAGGTTTTAGGTTTAGATCCTTGGTTGATTTTGAGTTAATTTTTATATAGGATGTAAGGTAGGGGTCATGTTTGGTATCTCTGCATACAAGGATCCAATTTTTCCAACACCATTTGTTGAAGAGACTGCCCTTTCTCCAGCGAGTGATTTTTTTAACTCATTTGTCAAAGATCAGTTGGTTATAGCAGCATTGATTAATTTCTGGGATTTCTAATCTGTTCCATTGGTCCACATGTCTATTTTGGGGCCAGTCCTAGGCTGTTTTTATTTTAACTGCTCTGTAATATGTCTTGGAATCTGGTATTTGATGCCTCTGGCTTTGTTTTTATTTATTAAGATTGCATTAGCTGTTCAGGGTGTCTTGTGTTTCCATATGAATTTTAGATTGGAGTTTTTTCTAGATATAAGAAGATTGTCCTTGGTATTTTGATTGGAATTAGATTAAATCTGCATTTAAAATTTTTGTAGCTATTGTGAGACTGATCTTATAAGTTTTCTTCCTAGTATGGCATTGTTTGTGTACACAGATGTTGTGTATACAATGCTATTAATTTTATATCCTGCACCTTTACTAAACTCTCTTATGAGGTTGAATAGTCACTTAGTGGAATCTTTCAGTTTCTGTATGTATAGGATCATATCACCTGCAAATAGTTATCTCCCTGATTTCTTTTTCTTGTCTAATGGCTCTGGCCAAAATCTCTAGAAATATATTGAGTAGTAATGGTAAGAGAGGCAATTCTGATTCTTAGTGGAAATGTACCCAGCTTTTGCTTATTCAATATGATGTTGGCTGTGGGTTTGTCATAAATTGCCTGGATAGTGTTGAGGAATGTTCCATATATATCCAATATGCTTAAGTTTTTTATCATGAAAAGATGTTCTTTTTATCAAATGTTATCCCTGCATCTATTGAAATAATCATATGGTTTTATTCTTTAATTTGTTGATGTGATAAATCACACTTATTGATTGTATTTGTTGAACAATTCCTGTATAACAGGGATGAATCCCACTTGATCTGGGTGAATGATCTTTCTGATGTGTTGTTGGATTCAATTAGCTAATATTTCATTGAGGAGTTTTGCATCTATGTTTATCAGAGATATTAGTCTATATATCTCTTTCTTTGTTGTATCTTTTTCTGGTTTTGGAACTAAGGTGATCCTGTCCTCATAGCAGGAATTTGAAAAGATTCCTCCCTTTCAGTCATTTTGAATAGTTTAAGAAATGGGATTAATTTTTTCAAAATATAGTGGAATTCAGCTCTGAAGCCATCTTGTGCTAGGCTTTTCTTTTTTGCTACTTTCTTTGTTGGTGTTTAGTACTGAATCAATCTCCATTTTAATTATTGGTCTGTTTAGATTTTCTGTGTCTTCATGTCTCAATTTTGGTATACTGTATATGTCTAGAAATCTATCCTTTTCTTCTAGATGTTCCAATTTGTTGGCATAAAGCTGTCTGGAGTGATTCCTGAAAATTCTTTTTATTTCTGTGGTATCTGTTGTAGCATCTCCTTTTTTTATTTCTGTGGTATCTGTTGTAGCATCTCCATTTTCATCCCTGATTTTATTAATCTGGGTCTTCTTCCATTTCTTTTATTTTTTTATTTTTGGATATTTTAGCCAATGTCATACAACTTTTTTTTCAAAAAGCCATCTCTTCATTTCATTGATCTTTTGTATCTATTTGCTGTTTTAATTTGTTTATTCTCAAATTTTAATTATTTCTTTCCTCCACTAATTTGAGGTTTGGTTTGTTCTTATTTTTCCAAGTCTTTGAGATCAATTGCTGAATCATTTATAGGCACTAGCTGTGAAAAACTTTCCTCTTAACATTGCTTTTACTGTATTCCATAAGTTCTGATATGCTGTGTTGTCATCTTCATTCATTTCTAGGAAATTTTTAGGTTCTCTTTTGATTTCTTGTATGACCCACTGCTCAATAATGAGCATACTGTTCAGTTTCCATGTGTTTGCATATTTCCTAGAGTTTCTTGTGTTGTTAATTTACAGTTCATTCCATTGTGGTCACAAAAAATACATGGTACTATATCAATTTCTTGAATATACTGAGACTTGTTTTATGACTTGGCATATGGTCTATCCTGGAGAATATTCAATGCACTGATGAAAAAATGCATATTCTGCAGCTGTGGAATAAAATGTTCCATGTCAATTAGATCATTTTGCCAATTGTGTAGATTAGCTATGTTGTTTCTTTGTTGAGTTTTTGCCTAATTGATTTGCCCATTGATGAAAGATGGGTGTTGAAATTGCTCAAGTATTGTATTACAGCATTTGTCTCCCTTTAGATTCATTAACATTTGTTTTAAATAGCCAGGAGCCCTAGCATTAGATTCATATACATTTACTATAGTCACATCTTCCTGTTGAATTGATCCCTTTGTCATTATATAATTACCTTCTTTAGGTCTTTTAGGTTTCCATTTTCCCATGAACACTGTAAAGTACTTTCTATAAGTATATTATATATTTATAATATTTAATTGTTGTTAACTTGTTTTATCCAAACATATACAAAAAATATGAAATACTCTGAGGGGAAAAGAATATCTTAAAAACTGTCAATAATCATAAAATATTTACATTCGGCTTTTTAAAATTTACTATAAAATTTGCATTTTTAAAAAGCTAAGTTTAGGGCCGGCGCTGCGGCTCACTTGACTAATCCTCCGCCTGCAGTGCCGGCAGCCCGGGTTCTAGTCCCGGTTGGGGCGCTGGTTCTGTCCCGGTTGCTCCTCTTCCAGTCCAGCTCTCTGCTGTGCCCCAGGAAGGCAGTGGAGGATGGCCCATGTGCTTGGGCCCTGTACCTGCATGGGAGACCAGGAGGAAGCACCTGGCTCCTGGCTTCCGACCAGTGCAGTGCACCGGCCGCAGAGCACCAGCCATAGCGGCCATTTCGGGGGTGAACCAACAGAAAAAGGAAGACCTTTCTCTCTGTCTCTCTCTCTCTCACTGTCTAATTCTGCCTGTCAAAAAAAAAAAAAAAAAAAGTAAAGTTTAGGCCAAGTTTTCATTATCAGATGGAGGCTAGATTATTATAATTTGGCTATTGGCATTTTGTTAGTCTGTTTTAAAAATAGTTTCAAGTACCTGTGGCCAAAGGAAGCTTCACAGTCACAGCGATGACTCACTCTGCCTCCTGCCATTGCTGGGCTAAAAATAATGGTTGTTCCTATGAATGTCCTACATACTCACAGAGGGAGGTGACAGAATAAGGGGGCTCTTCTACTGGGTTGATTATAATGAAATTATCTTTTGGCCAAAGGTTGTCTCCGTGTCCTATATACAGTATTTCACATCTATGGGACTTCCTTATTGCACCTATTTTAGAAATCATATTTGTCATTTGGTTTACAGTGTCTCCTGCCTATTCTAAACTTTGCACTTTTATTTTCTTCTTCATCTAGAAGCTACATCAACAAAACAGCTTGGCACAGTAAATCATATGCACTCACCGTGCAATTCTATTGTATTTTTAAAATAAAAATCACTCGAAATATTCTATTATCAACAAGTAAAAAAAAAAAAAACTAAACTTTTCCCCAAAAAATAGCAGCAAGTCTGTTAAGTACTCTAAGAAATGTATAGTAAATGTCAAAAACCAAAGGGTCAATCCATTTTCACAGCTGCATTAAGTAACAAGTGGCGCTGCACAGAACTATTCGCCTAGCACTGAAGCTGAGTTGAACAACACCAGGGACAGCCACTCACCTTAGATAAGTGCTATAGCTTCTAAGCCGACTTAAATCCACCTGAAGTATTCCTCGGCTCTGTGCCATTTTATCTTAGCTTTCATTGCATTTCTAAAACCAGAAGGCTTTTGCTTCGAATCATCTTGATATAATACCAATGGGCAGAAAGCCAGTAATAAAAAAAAAACTTTAGCATATCTACATGTGAACAAAAAGCAGATAAATCATAATCATTTAACCAATGATCAGTACTCTCAATTAATGAGAGTATTTTGAAGCAGACTTCCCATTTAATGTATAACAAACAGCATGAAAGGAAGATAGAAAAGATGGTGGTTTTCAATCAACTGTTGTGAAAGCAAGTGATTTTTGGCTGAAAAAAGCTTTGGAAGTATTTGGAGTGATATTTTCACAAGATATGGGGATATTTCCTATTTGTATGCACAAGGTTTCATAAACAAAGTTAACTGAACTGTGTCTTGTCAGCATAACCAGAAACCACTCTCTGATCAGGGCTACAGGGGAAGATCTCCATGAAAAGATTTTCTTATCTGTCAGCAGTTTAAAATAACAATGAGCAGAAGTTTGCTTGTTATTGTTCCACTTTATATTGTTAGGGGAACAATACTAGTGGGTTGTTAAGCCAGTGCATCTTCATTTCCTCCTAAATCTCTTTCTGTCATCCATCCTCAAGCCTGAGACTTCTCGCCCAGAGCAGAGAGTTACGTTCCATTCAGAACAAAGTCTATTAACTTGGTCTCTAACTTTCTTGAACGTGCAGAAAAGTAGTCTTGGAATCTGTGATAAGGAAGATAGGTGAACATTGCTGAAGTGATTGTGAGGTTCCTTTTCTACCCACTACCCTCAGATACCTACTCATATCTGAAAAAAGGTGAGGTAGTAATATAACAAACAGTATGTAAATGAGCAACTAGATACTAATGAGTATATCTGTGGCACAGTCATTAAGTCCTCAAGAACTTGACATCAACTCTAATGTGGTACAAGTATAATCGCCCAGAGGGAATGGTGGGAGGTGACTGAAGAAGTGAGCATGAGCAGGAATTTTGTTTTTTTATGACATGTATGTGATGTGTATGCAATGAATATGACCCCATGCTCTTCAGGGAAGCACTCAATGAACGTCAATTCTATAGTTTTGATAATTCCAGTATTATGCTTGTACACATCAATGCTGAGCCTAGTTTTGGTACATTTTATATTATACAATGTTAGGAAAAGAGCCACAGAACAGAGAGGAGGCAGGGTATGAATCTACAGCCAGACTGAATTTATTAAGAGAAAACAAATCCACAGAGGTGGATGACCAACTGCTGGCACGCACAGACTGGACATGTGGCAGAGGGCCCTGATCCCAGAGGCCAGGCTTCTTTATATTTTAGGAAGTCTGGAGGTGAGGAAGGGAGTAGGGGGAAGCAGATGGAGGTGAATCCCTCTATACTGGTCTTTCAAGTGGCCACCAGGCCTCTGAACCTGGGGAAGAATGTGGGAGTGGAGTGTGAAGACAATAGGGTGTGAGGCCAAATTGAGATTCAGGGACAAGGAATAAATTCTGATATTTATCTATCTTTTGGGCAATGAGTAAGAATGGCTGAGGCTTATGTCTTTCTTCCATCATACATAAGATTGCATATGTTACACACTCCTACCAGCAGTACCACTTCTCAACTAGCACTAAACCTCATATGTCTTCTTTAAATTGACAAATTACTAGGCAGAAATGGCATTATATCATTATTTTAAAGATTATTTGTTCAACATCTATGTCATAGGCCTTTATTAAGACCACTCATATAAGAACTGCAACATTTCTGAGTAGTTTTTTATGCTCCAGAATCATGCCAATATTTTACTTGTAGTTACTCATGTAACCATCACAACAGTCCTGAGAAATGCTATGATCACAGAAATGTTAACTTGTCCAGTTAACTAGGATTCCCAGACGATATGACTTACAAGCAATTTTAGAGGAAAAGTCCACAACATGATGACTTTGGAGTGGAGATACTTGAAGATGATTAATGTTGACTATAGAGCTGCATAGTGCAGCCAAAGGATGATACTGGCTGTGGGTATGCAGCTGAGAAAGGTGTAGAAGGCATGATCAGGAAGGGTAACCTAGTAGATATCTAGAGAACAAAGATGAATAAATAGAGAGGAACCTCAAATGGTGAGAAGATTGTGGTTTCCATTTAGTCACAGGAATGGGCTGAAGAGGCAAGAAGAAAGAGCATAACAGAATGACCTGTGCAGACAAAATAGACAAGGAGTTTTCTTCTGGGGCACTGTCAGGTTATTCTGGGAAGGATATGTGGTTCACAGTCTTCTGTGAACCAGACCTAAAGATGCGTTTCAAGTTTACATGAGCATTTAGTTGAGATTGCCCTGATTGTACCATGAAAAGTGGCCCTGAAGTTAAATGCTTTTGGAATGGGGCAGAACATCTGTACTCCTTATTTTGCAGTCATCAGCAAATATTTTCCTAAAGTGGTATGCAAAATAGTTTCATCCTCTTAGGAAGGGATAAGCAACTCACTATATACACATTTATGTAAAAATCCACATGAATCCTTAATCCCTGTGGAATTAATTATTATTCCCTTATTCTGCCTAGAACCTTGAATTAAAACTACACTGATCCTAATTCCAGTCTGGCAGTAACCAAAAAAATGACCTACTGCCTTATAATTATTTCTTTTGTAATAATAAGGACATTTCTGCTCTCACCCATCATTAATATGTTGTTGTGTGTTCAATGAAATTTCTAAAGCATAGAGATTTTTCTCACAGCTTTTTACCCTTCCTCACTTACATTGGCATTTAGAAACTAAAAGAGAATCATGTAGAGGAGAGATGATGGGTTTGAAATGCATGAAAAGAAAAGGCAGGGAACACAAGAAGAGTGAAAAGAATCTAAAATGCTTTGAACATAAAAGAAAAAGAAATGATTATATTTACTTTGGATTCCAGCTGAGATACAGATCTATTTTTTCCTTTAGATATCAATTTGTAGTTAGGTATATTAAGATCCCCAATTAACATATGGACAGCAGACATTTTAAAGTCAGGAAAATGAAAGAGTGGCAAAGGCATTTTTATTCCTAGTTTGTATTTTCCTTGACAGTTTCTACAATTTTTATCCCACATAGGGAAATCGGTATGTACTGAAGATTGTTATTGCCTTCAGAACATGTAAGAACTGCAACACAAAAGGAACTTTGGGGCCCTATGATTTATTGCTTTATCATTTTAGTGCCATCCCTGTTCATTCTCAAATCCAGGGCAGCTCCAGGACATATTAAAAGGGCAGCACTTTCTAGATTCTCTTTTTAAAGGGCAAAGCACTTACCAACATCTACATGCAAAGCACTTACCTTTTTGCTCACTGTTTAATGAACAATACTGAAACCTGCTTTTTAGACCTCTTCAATATAAGAAAATATAGTTTCCCTGTTCTCAATCAACTTTTGAATTTTTATGCACCATGATTCTTATTTTTTCTGAAAACTGCAAATACTTCCATGTTGTCACTTAAAAGCAACTGTGTTTTATCATACATACTACATATATCAATGCACACTACACAGACATTCACATGCACACACACACACACACACAGAGAGAGAGAGAGAGAGAGAGAGAGAGCACTTTACGTTCCAGCACAGATGGAACAGTCGGTTCTGTATGAACTGACTGAACTGTTTGGATCCCTATGATCCTTTCTTTCAGTATTATCAGAGCATGTCACCTGCCATCCAAAGAGCCAGTGCCCAGCCAATACTTCTACCATAAGGGGCCAGAAGGCTTAAAGATAGAAGTCACCTAGAATTACAAATAGAGCACTATTTTAAAGGTAGCCAAATTTTTTGCTTCTATTCTAAATTTTTTTCTATTTGCCCTTCCATGGGCCAAAATCTGTTCCACATTTTTATATGAATAAATCTAATTAAATGTAACTTGTTTTGTTTGTTTGCCTATAACCATTCTTTCAAAGGCAATCATAAAGGTCAGTTACAATTTTCCATGGACTCTAGGACAGAAGTTGGTAAACCTTTCCCCTAAAGGCCCAGGCTCAGACAGTTAGCATGCTATGTTTTACCAACCATACAGTCTGTGCTACACCTATTTAGTTATGCCACTGAAGCTCTCAAACAGCTGTAGATAATATGCAAATAAAACACTATGGGTGTGTTCCAATAAAATTTTATGCATGCCATATTTGGCTTTTGGTCTTTGTAAATCACTGCTCTAGGGTATAAACTAATAACAATTATCTTAGCTTCATATCACATTAAAATTTCCAAAATCACAACATAGAAAAATACAGGCCAATATTCTTGATAAACATAATTGTAGAAATCCGCACCAAAATAATAGCAAACTGAATTCAATTACACAGGTTATTTAAGAGCAGGCCTTGGTGTGTTGGTTAAAATGCCTATTGGGATGCCTCTCTCTCTCTCCCTCTCTCCTTCTCTCCCTCCTCCTCCTCCTCATCCTCTCCCTCCCTCCCTTCCTTTCCCTTTCCCTCTTCCTCTCCCTCTTCTCCCTCCCCATGTCTTCCTCCCTCCCTCTGTCTCCCCATCTCTGTTTTCAAATAAAAACTGAAAAAACATTAAAAATAAAGACCATTTAGCATAAGCAAGTGGGATTTATCTCAGAGATACAAAAATGTTTTAATATACACAGATGAATATCATACAGCATTAAAAGAATGAAAGACAAAAAACATAAGATCAAAAACATACATAAAAAGTATTTTTCAAAATTCAATAACACTTCATGATTTAAAAAAACTCCCAAAAGAATATGCCTCAATGTATAAAAGGCAATATATGACAAGCATCTTTAACATCATCTTGAATGAGGAAAAGTTGAAAGCTTTTCCTTTATAGTCTAGAACAAGACAAGCATACCCATTTTCACTTCTATTCAACAATGCACTGGGAGTCCTAACCAGAACAATTAGGCAAGGGAAAGAAACAAAAGGAATTCAAATTGGAAAGGAAGAAGAGAAATGTTCCTCTTTGCAGAAAACGTGAACTTATACATTGAAAATCATAAAGATATCACAAAAAAACTATTGGAAATAGTAAACAAATTCAGTAAAATTGGAGGATACAAAATCAGCATATAAAAGTCAGAATTTCTATACATCAATAGCAAACTACATAAAATAAGAAAACACTTATAGTACCTACCAAAGAAAAGTGCCAAGAAATAAATATAACCAAGGAATTGAAAGATCTATATGCTGAAAACTATAAAACATTAAGGAAAAAGTTGAAGAAGAAAAAACAAATGGAAAAATATCATGTTCATGTATTGAAAGAATTAATATTGTTAATGTCCATACAATCCAAAGTAATCTACAGAGTTAATGTAGTTTTTGTCAAAATACCAATGACATTGTTCACAAAATTAAAAAATAGTCAAAAAAAAAAAAAAAAAAAAAAAAGGAAAGGAGAGGAGAGGAGAAAGAAAAAGACAAAGCAAAGGAAAATCTGGAGGCCTCATACTACCAGACTTCAAAATACTCTACAAAGCCATAGTAATGGGAATGGCATAAAAACAGGCACAATAGGATACATGGAACAGAAGAGACCCCATTGTTAAAAAACAGATGTGTGGACAACTCATTGCAGCACAGGGATCAAGGACACAAAGGGAAAAGGACTGTCTTCAACAAATGCTGTTGGGAAAACTGGATTTGCATATGCAAAAGAGTGAAGTTAGACCCTTTTCTGTAATCTCATGTAAAAATAAACTCAAAATGGATTGTTGAAGAGTTAAGTATAAGACACACACAGACACATGAAAATGATAGAAGAAAACCTAGAACAAAATCTCCATGACATTGATCTGGGCACTGATTGTTTGGATATGACCTCAAAAACAGAGGAAAGAAAAGCAAAAATAGACAAGTCAAATTGCATCAAGCTAAATGCCTTCTGCAAAGCATAAGAAACAACTATCACTGACAGACAACTGACAGAATGAGAGAAAATTTTGCAAGATACATATTGGATAGGACATATATAAAATATAAGGAATTTCATAGCAAAAATAATATAATAACCCAACTTGAGACAGACATTTCTCAAAAGAAGATGTACGGATTACTGATGAGGATATAAAAAAATATACTCAACATCATTAGTCATCAGGGAAATGTAAATTAAAATGACAGTGAGATTTTACCTAACACCTAAAATAACTATTCTCAAAGAGACAAAAACATAACAAGTGTTCTTTCTTGTATTTATTTTTTTTTTAATTCCATTCCGTACAATGCAAGGGAAAATGTGTGATATTTGTCTTTCTGTGTCTGACTGATTTCATGCAACATGATGTCCTTGTTACAACCATTTTGATGCAAATGATAGAATTTCATTGTTTTTTATAGCTGAATAATATTCCATTGTGTATGTCTGTGTGTGTATCACATTTTATTATGTATCACATGTACCACCTTTTATCATGATGGTAAACACCTTGATTGAGTCCATATTTTGGCTGTTGTGAACAGTGCTGCTATCAACAGGGTTGTATAGGAATCCCTTTGATACAGTATGTCCAGATTTTTGAGTACATACGCATTAGTGGGATTGCTGGGTTACATAGCAAGTGATTTTCTAGTTTTTTTGTTTGTGTGTTTTTTAAGGGAAAGGGTTTATTGGGGAACACCCTACAGACCGGAGTGAAGGGGTGGCGAAGGAAAAAGAGAAGGAGACTGTAAGAGAGAGAGACAGAGAGGAGGGAGGAGAGAGACGAGAGGAAGAGAGAAGCCAAGAGAGGCCAAGAGAGCAGGGAGCAGAGCCAAGAGAGTATGTGTTCAGGAACAGGCCCTTTTAAAACTTTGCCTGAGGCCGGTGCCGCGGCTCACTAGGCTAATCCTCCGCCTTGCGGCGCCGGCACACCGGGGTACTAGTCCCGGTCGGGGCACCGGTCCTGTCCCGGTTGCCCCTCTTCCAGGCCAGCTCTCTTGCTGTGGCCAGGGAGTGCAGTGGAGGATGGCCCAAGTGCTTGGGCCCTGCACCCCATGGGAGACCAGGAGAAGCACCTGGCTCCTGCCATCGGAACAGCGAGATGCGCCGGCCACAGCGCGCCTACCGAGGCGGCCATTGGAGGGTGAACCAACGGCAAAAAGGAAGACCTTTCTCTCTGTCTCCCTCTACTGTCCACTCTGCCTGTCAAAAAAAAAAAAAAAAAACTTTGCCTGAGTGTGGGCAGGGAAGCAGAAGCAGCGAATCCCATTAGGATGGGGGTGGAGCCTGGCTCAGGTAGCTGGGCTGTGCGGCCACATGGCTAAAACTACGCCAGTTTCCTAACATTCCTCCTCTTTTGTTTTTTATAAAGCAAGATTTGTATGAGGTTACATTAGTCCCAAAAGTCCAGGAGGGGTAGAGGGACGATGATCTGTCTTTAGAGCTACTTCCTGCTGACATGGGGTGATGAGATACTCTTTGCTGGCATGGGGTGATGTCTCAGGTTTTTTTTTTTTTTTTTTTTTTTTTTTTTTTTAAGAAATCTCCATACTGTTTTCCACAAAGGCTGCCATAATTTACATCTCCATCAACAGTGGATGCACCTGGAGACCATTATGCTTAATGAAATAAGCCAGGCATAAGAAGACAAGTATCATATCAAATTCTCTGATTTGTGGTAACCAATATATAGACCACAAAAATGTAACTTATATGAGTGAAATTGACACCTTCAGATTTGATTATTGTTTATAGCCCTTGTCTATACTCCTGCAGAATACTTTCTGCTTGTTAAACTATTTAGTGGAGGATTAAGCCTATGATTATAAAGTAAACTAAAAATAAGATAACATATTTATCTGAACACAAATTTAAAAGGAGAAAGAAGGGAGGGAGGGAGAGAGAGATATAGGTTAGATGTATCATTATGTGCTTAAAGTTACATGTATATGAGATACACGAAATCTGTTCTCTTTATGTAAACTGTATATATGTATTTATGCATATATATGTTTCATTTGTCCTCATCCTCACTAGCATTTGTTACATTCTGTCTTTTGGATTATAGCCAATCTGACAGGGGTGAGCTGATATCTCATTGTGGTTGGTCTGCATTTCCCTGATGGGTAGTGATGAACATTTTTTCAGATATTTTTTGGCCATTTGTATTTCTTCTTTGAAGAGCTGTCTGTTGAGCTCCTTTGCCTATTTCCTATCTGGATTGATCATTTTGTTATTGTGGAATTTGTTGAGCTGCTGATATATATTCTATATATTAATCCTTTGTTGGATTGGTAGCTTGAAAAAATTCTATTGGATGTCTTCTTCACTCTATTGATTGTTTCCTTTGGTGTGAAAATTTTTCTGAGTTTGATATTCATTTGTTTCTTGTGTTTGGGGGGTCTTATCCAGGAAGTCATAACCTACATCAATGTATTGAAGTGTTTCCCCTATATTTTCTGCCAGCAGCTTTATAGTCTCAGGTCTTAAAGTTACATGTTTGATCCATTTTGTATTAATCTCCATTACAATAATTATGTTTTTAAAGACTTACTTATTTGTTTCAAAGGCAGAGTTACAGAGAAATGGAGAGAGAGATCTTCCACCCATTCATTTATTTCCCAGGTAGCCACAGTGGCCAGTGCTGGGCTAGACCATATCCAGGAGCCAGGAGATTCATTTGGATGCCACAGGTGTCCACAGATGCACAAGCCCATGGATCATTTTACACTGCTTTCCCAGCTACATTAACAAGGAGCTGGATCAGAAGTGGAGCAGTTGGGACTCAAACCAGCACCCATATGGGATGCTGGCATTGCAAGCAGAGGCTTTACCTACTACACCAAAGTGCTGGCACCTTACAATAATTCTTAAAGCAAGAATTTGATGTTAGTTAAATTGATAAATAATGTATTAAAAGTTTACTTTGCATAGATTAAAGTAACTGAATGATTGATTTCTTCATTTGATAATCAGGATTTGGAAGTTATGTAGAATAAAGTAAATAAATCAAACCAGTAAAAACATTCTGCTTCATGAAAACAGCTCAAAGAATAAGGAACAGTGTCAATATCATTAAATAAAAGGAAATTGGGGAATAAATTGTCCTTGATTAACATCACATGGACAAATTTTAAACTGTTACTAATCAGAAAAAAAATCCAGTTTGATTTAAAATGAATTTTATTTCATTTTGAATATTTATTCAATTTTATTCAGATAAATTGAAACTTTACTCAGTGCCTAAATTATAATTGAAGTATCTATGTGATTAATGTTTGCACACAGTTTCAGAAAATGAAATACTACGTTTCAACTCATTTGAACTAATGAAATATCATTCAATAAATTAAACCCTGATATGTCTTGAAGTAGGCATACGATTTACACTACCTATATATACACTACTAATGATTTTAGGGTGAGATGAAAAGTCAGAAACTATGACAGCTGGAATTTGTCAAGTCCATAGCAACCTACAATCTCAACGCATGTATGTGTTTGTTCACTGTTTCATAGTTTGCTAATGACTCACACTCATAGAATATGAACTAGTTTACATCCTGCCAAAGAGTGTGTTTTATTCAAAATCTCATTAAATCTATCATATTTCTCATAATCTGAGAATATCTCTTTTTCTATGACTGTTTCACATTTTATGTTTTTCGAAGTGACTATAGAAATCTATCTTGTTTGGAAACAGCAATTCCACAGAAGAATGAATTGTACATTTTGTCATACAAACACAAATGCATTATATTTGTGTGGTTTTCTATTAATATTCATGAAATCTTTTGCACTATTTGTTTTCTAGATTGTATTTAATTCAGTTCCTACTTTTCTACTAAATGTGATTGAATAAAAAGCCCAAAT
This sequence comes from Lepus europaeus, assembly GCF_033115175.1. Taxonomy (NCBI): domain Eukaryota; kingdom Metazoa; phylum Chordata; class Mammalia; order Lagomorpha; family Leporidae; genus Lepus; species Lepus europaeus. Next base: position 61,310,680 of record NC_084829.1, on the reverse strand, counting down.
TGCTATTTTCTGAAGTGTACTGAAGTGTTAATGTGTAATGTGGTTAAAATGACTAATGAAAAAGTTAATGGAACCCTTTTCCACAGTCTGCTTCCCAATATGTTCTGTAAAATGCTTGCATTATCACTAGTCTTTCTAGATTTGGGCATTAAATATAAACATTTGCCACTATCATCATTGTGAAATTCAATAAGCCAGAATATAACATGACAGGGTAGGATAAAACCCAATTTAAGAACTTCCAAATGTTTAGTTGCTTAAAATATGATCCAGCTATGTGTTCCACACCTATGTTCAGTTCTATGTAGCGTACTTAGGTATCCAGCAGCCTAAATATTTCTTCTTCCTGTATTTATCCTAATTATTGAGCATAGTTAAAACAAACTGCTGGAGAGTTCATATGGTCCTGTGTTCAAATTATAGTTGTGCCAATATACTATGTTGTTTTGAGCCAGTTATTTAATATAGTGTCTTCATCTGTAGAATATAGTTGGTAATTCTTTTATCAGAGGCTAGAAGAGATGATAGAAGTACAATGTTCAGCAGCCTTCTAAATGATAATCCAGGAGTTATACTTAGTCTCCTTTTGAACATTTTTTTAACATTTTATTTGAGAATAGTTTTAAATTTACAAAATAAAAATTGTGGAGTAGTAATGCAAAGAGTTCTAATATGCTCCTCACCCCATATCCTCTGTTAAAATGTCATGTCAGTATATTTGTGACAGTTAATGAGCAAAACTCAACTTCCCCTATTTTGTTTTACTGAAACTCTTGTTATTCCTTCTACCTCTCTCAGTTTCTAGTAATCAACATTCTGTGTCCAGGTTGAGGTATTTTGTTTTGGCTTTGCTTTTGGTTTTAGCTTCCATATTTAAGGGACAACATGCAGTATTTTTGTGCAGTATTTGTGTTTTCTGTGTCTGGCTTGTTTCACTCAACATGATGTCCTCCAGTTCCATCCATTCATTGTAAACAACAGGATTTCATTTTGTAGAGCTAAATAGTATTCCATGGCATATATACCACATGTTCTTTATCGATTAATTTGGTTATAAGTGCCTTCACTTTTTCTCATATTCTGCTGTTGAAAACAGTGTTGCTACATATATAATACATATATAATACATGTACATACTTTGATACAGTGTATTCATGTGTTTTAGGCATGCACTCAGTGGTGGGATCGCTGGAACATATGGCAGATTCATTTCCAGTTTTCAAAGAAATTTCCATAATGTGTTTGCTAATTTACGTTCCTATCAACAGTGTTTCAGAGTTCCCCTTTCTCCATGTCCTTGTCAGCATTTGTTACTCTTTTTATAATAGCCATTCTGAAAGGGGTAAGGTGATATCTCATTTTGGCTATGATTTGCATTTCCCTGATGGCTAATGATCTGTTGGCTGTTGTGTTTCTTTTCTTGAGAAATACCTATGTAGATTCTTAGCACATTTTTTCTATATTGGTTGGTTTTTTATTGGTGAGCTTTTTGAGTTGTTGATATGCTTTGGATATTAATCCTTAGTCAAATGAGTAGCCTGCAAATATTTTTTCCCATTCTGTTGGATGTGTCTTCATCTATGGATTGTTTGCCTCACTGTGCAGAAGCTGCCGAGTGTGATATAATCGCATTTGTCTAGTTTTATTTTTGTTTCCTGTTCTGTGGGTGTCTTATCCAAGAAATCATCATATATACCATTGTCTTGAAGTGTCTCCCTTAAGTTTTCTTCCAGCAATTCCCTAGTTGCAGGTATATATTTAGGCCTTTGATCCATCTTGAGTTGATTTTTTTCTATGGTGAGAGATAAGGATCTAATTTCATTTTTCTGTGTATGTACGCCCAGTTTTGTGAGCACCATTCATTGAAGAAACTATTGTTTCTTGGCCCCTTTGTCAAAAATCAGTTGGCTATATGCGTATGGATTAGTTTCTGGGCCTTATTCGTTTCCGTTGATCTATGTGCCTCTTTTTATGCCAGTACTATGCTGTTTTCATTACTATCACTTGGCAATATGCTTTGAAATCAGTAATTATGATGCTTTCAACTTGAATTTTCTTTTTTCTCAAGTTTGTTTTAGTCTTTTGTGACTCCATATGAATTCTAAGATTAATTGTTTTAAATCTCTAAAGGCCAAGAATGAAGCAGTAATTAAAACTCTCCCATCATAGATGATAGACCAAAGCTTGATGTCCTTACACCTGAATTCTACAAAGCATTTGAAGACATACTAATTTCAATACTCAACATAATGAAAAAGATGAAACTCTCCTGAATTCTTTTTACAAAACCAGCATCACTCTGATGTAAAAACTAAACAAGGGTATGAAACAAAGAGACAGCTACATATTAATATCACTGATGAAAATAGGGGCAAATGTTCTCAACAAAATGCTAGCAAATCAAATACAACAATACCTCAAAAACATTAGGCATCATGCTCAAGTGGGATTTATCCAAGAAACACAAGGGTGATACAACATCCACAAATCAATAAATGCCTTAAATTAGGCTAATCCTCTGCCTTGCGGCGCCGGCACACCGGGTTCTAGTCCCGGTCGGGGCACCGATCCTGTCCCGGTTGCCCCTCTTCCAGGCCAGCTCTCTGCTGTGGCCAGGGAGTGCAGTGGAGGGTGGCCTAAGTCCTTGGGTCCTGCACCCCATGGGAGACCAGGAGAAGCCCCTGGCTCCTGCCATCGGATCAGCGCGGTGCGCCGGCCGCAGCGCGCCAACCGCGGCGGCCATTGGAGGGTGAACCAACGGCAAAAGGAAAACCTTTCTCTCTGTCTCTCTCTCTCGCTGTCCACTCTGCCTGTCAAAAAAAAAATTAAAAAAAAAAAATAAAACAAATTAGCAGAATGGAGAACAAAAATGATATGATCATCCCAATAGATGCAGAGAAAGCATTTGGTACAATTCAACATCCCTTCGTAATAAAAACTCTCAACACATTAGTTATAGAAGGAACATATGTCAAAGTTACAAAGGCCATCTATGACAAACCACCAGCCAAATAATACTGAATAGGAAAGCTAAAAATGTTTCCCCATCAATTTGGAACAATACAAGTATGTCCACTTTTACCATTTTTGTTTAATATAGTGTTAGGCATAATAGCAAGAGTAGTTAGGAAAGAGAAAGACATAAATGGCATCAAAACTGGAAAGGAAGAAGTAAAATTGTCAATATTTGCATATGACATGATGTTTTACTTGAAGAACTCTAAATATTCTACCATAAAGCTGTTAGAACTGATAAACCAATTAGTAAAGTCACACAATAAAAAATCAAAATATAGAAAAAATGACACTTTTATAGACCTATAATGATCTCCATGAAAAAAGAAATCCTATTCACAGAAGTTACAAGGCAAATCAAATATTTAGGAGTAAATTAACCAAAGAGATTAAAGATATCTACAATGAAAATTATAAAACACTAATGAAAGAAATTATCAAGAACACACAAAACAAGGAAAGATATTCCTTGCTCATATTAGAACAATTAATATCAATAAAATGTTTATATTACTTAAAGCAATATACAAATTACATGTAATCCCTGTCAAAAAACACTAAATTTTTAAAAATTTTCATTTATAATTGATTTGAAATACAGAGGAACAGAGACAGAAAGAGATCTTAGTCTATCTACTGGTTTACTACCCAAATGCCCACCACAGCCAAGTTTGGGCCAAGGTGAAGCCAGGCACCTAGAATCCAATCTAGGTCTCTCATATGGATGGCAGGGACCAACATACCTCAGCCCACCCACTATTTCCTAGAATGGATACCAGCAGGAAGCTGGATTGGAAGTAGACCCAGGATTTGAATCCAGGTATTCCATAGTGGAATACAGGTGTTCAAAGAGGCATCTTAGTCCCCTTCTTCACCACAATCTAAGCTCAATTTTTCTTATCCCATGACCTGACAGGTAGCTCCTGCTTACATGATCAGCATTATCTTGCTTCTCCTCAGTCCTCTTCAGTTTCTCCCAACTCCATCAAGCTTCACAGTCCTATGATTTTCACAGACGTAGGCACACACTGTTCTGTAGTCTGGAATAGCAGAAAGGCAAACAATACCTCCTGAGATAGTTCTAAGTTACTGCTTTACGTTGCTATGTTAGATAACATAATTTGCTATGTAAGATCTTTTAAAAGATGACTTGTTTGCTAATTATATGCAGAACAAGTACAAATCAGAATTCTAGTTCAAAAATCTCTTCAGACAGCCAGTACTGCTTTTTACTGATAATACAAACTAATGCCTTCTGTAAGATCAGAGGTAGCCCTTTCCAAAGCAAAACTTCAGAGATGAGTCTCAAATCCAATTTCAAGAAGATATGTTAGAACACTTTTCTGTGAGTTTAGAATCTGATTTCCTAATAGCCAATTTCTTGTATGAATTAATATAATTTAAATGATTGAAAATTGAAATTTTAATTTTTAAATTTTTTAATATTTTAATTTTAATTTTTAATTTTAATTTTTTAATTTTTAGTTTTTAACAGATTCAATGTAATTTGTAGATGCAATTCTAAGAACATAATACTCTTTTCCACCCTCCTTTCCTCCCTCTGCTTCTCTTCCTTCCCATACTCTTCATTTCTCCCTTTATTTTTATAGCTATTTGAAATAACATTTTTAATTCACATTAAAGTAAAAAGGCTTAAAAATTCACATAAGAAGTTTAATAAGTAAAAAGCAAAAAGACCATAGTTTAGTGGGAATATGAACAATAGCTATGAAATAATTGAACAGAAAAATGAACATTAGACCCATATACAGTAAATTTAAAAGTAATCACAGATCATTAAAACTGTAGTAGTATAACATTCTTACCTATTGGTTTGACAAAGTTATAAAACAAAGTTTACCAAGTAGTTTAATAAGAATTTTTTAAACAAAAAAATGAAAAGCGTGTCATGAAAATGTAAAAGGAGTAGTTAGGTTGTCATGAAAATGTAATTAATACCCAGAAAAAAATAAGAAGCAATAATTTGATGATTATCCTTGTAGTAGTATTAATTTGGGTAATGTTTCACATTACCGTAGCATATTTTCAATGCTCCAGTTGCATCTAACATAATCCCATACCCCAGACTCATAGTAGATTTATTAGTGCCTTGTGAGCATGTGAAAATAAACACATTCCAGGCACCAACACATTCCAGGCACCAAAGAACCAGCCTCAGAGTACTTGGTAACTGGCTCTGGTTTTCTCACTCAGTAGATATTTGGTAAGTCACAATTTCATACTTATTCCAGGTCTGCTTGTTTCCTTATCCTCCCTGCAAATGACATGTTTAAGGCTGTAGCTGTTCTTACCCTCCTGACTAGAGATCCCACCAAACTCTTCTTTGTGGATTTTCTCCATGACAGTAGTTTTCAGGATCTCCGAGAGGTTACAATTATTCTGATACTATCCTGTAGATCTTTCATATGTTTACTAAGAATAAATTAGCCAAAATCCTGGATAAAGGAGCACTTCTTCTCTTACTGTCCCTTTAATTAAGAGAAAATAGCTTTTTTTTTTTTTTTGACAGGCAGAGTAAACAGTAAGAGAGAGCGACAGAGAGAAAGGTCTTCCTTTTTCCATTGGTTCACCCCACAATGGCTGCTGCGGCTGGTGCAACACGCTGATCCAAAGGCAGGAGCCAGGTGCTTATCCTGGTCTCCCATGCAGGTGCAGGGCCCAAGCACTTGCACTCCCGGGCCATAGCAGAGAGCTGGCCTGGAAGAGGGGCAACCGGGACAGAATCCGGTGCCCCGACCGGGACTAGAACCCGGTGTGCCGGCGCCACAGGTGGAGGATTAGCCTATTGAGCCCCAGCGCCAGCCAAGAGAAAATAGCTTTAGTAAATGAGAATTATTGATACGATTGGCCTTTGGATCATAACTCTTTGCTCTAGAAACCTGTTCTGTGATCTATAGGATTTTTAGCAACATCCCTGGCCTCGCTGTGTTAGGTGTCAATAGTATTCGTCCTTGGTCGGCGCCGTAGCTTAACAGGCTAATCCTCCACCTTGCGGCGCCAGCACACTGGGTTCTAGTCCTGGTTGGGGCGCCGGGTTCTATCCCGGTTGCCCCTCTTCCAGGCCAGCTCTCTGCTATGGCCTGGGAAGGCAGTGGAGGATGGCCCAAGTCCTTGGGCCCTGCACCCCATGGGAGACCAGGAGAAGCACCTGGCTCCTGCCTTCAGATCAGCGAGATGCGCCGGCCGCAGCGGCCATTGGAGGGTGAACCAATGGCAAAAAGGAAGACCTTTCTCTCTTGTCTCTCTCTCTCACTATCCACTCTGCCTGTCAAAAAAAAAATAGTATTCATCCTACACCGCACTCCAGTTGTGACAATCAGAACATTGACAAATGTATTCTGAGACAACACAAAGTCATCCCTGGGTAAGTGGTCATTCTGTAGTTGAAGCTCAATACCTAGACTGGGTTGGCAACCATAAACCATGAGCCAATATAACCACAGCCCGTTTTCCTGCAGCCCAAGGATTAAGAATGATTTTCACATTTTTTCAAATGTTACATGGAGGAGGAGGACAAGGGGAAGGAATGGAAGAGGGTGGAGAAGGAAGGGGTCTGGGGCAAGGATAAAAAAGGAGTAGGAAAGAATAGGTAATAGAGGCAGTCTGCAAAGTCTAAAATATTTATAGTCTGGCAACGTACAGAAAAAGCTTCCTGATCCTTGAGATAAGCAAACCAAGACTCCAGGAAGTTATGTGGACTGTGTACTTTCAGAGTCTGACATTGAGTCCAGTAGCCTTACCATCCCTGCTTCTTACACGTCAGCCCTATATAGTACATGGAACAATTGGTATTCAAAATTGGGCTTCCAAATAAGAAACCAAACCAGTCATGGTGATTTTTTTAAGATTCATTTATTTTTATTAGAAAGGCACAGCAACAGAGAGAGAGAGAGACACAGAGAGAGAGAGAAAGACAGAGAGATATTCCATGTACTCTGCTGGCTCACTCCCCCAAATGCCTGCAGTAGCCAGGGCTGAATCAGTCTGAAGCCAGAAGCCATGTCTCCTGTGTGGGCAGCAGGGATGCAACAGTCATCCACAACCTTGTCAGATGCATTGGTTGCAAGTTGGATCAGAAGTAGGGGAGCTGGAACTACAACAAGCACTCAGATATGGGATGCGGTATGCCCAAACTGTTGTGTAACCCACAGCTACAACATTCTCCCCTATTTATTTTTTTAATTTCACCACAAACATTTATTTATTTATTTTTTATTTTTTTATTTTTGACAGGCAGAGTGGACAGTGAGAGAGAGAGACAGAGAGAAAGGTCTTCCTTTGCCGTTGGTTCACCCTCCAATGGCCGCTGCGGCTGGCGCGCTGCGGCCGGCGCACCACGCTGATCCGATGGCAGGAGCCAGGTGCTTCTCCTGGTCTCCCATGGGGTGCAGGGCCCAAGCACTTGGGCCATCCTCCACTGCACTCCCTGGCCACAGCAGAGAGCTGGCCTGGAAGAGGGGCAACCGGGACAGAATCCGGCGCCCCAACCGGGACTAGAACCTGGTGTGCCGGAGCCACTAGGCGGAGGATTAGCCTGTTGAACCACAGCGCCAGCACAAACATATTTTTAAAGATTATTTTTGTTCATTTATTTGAGAGGTAGAGTTACAGACAGAGAGAGGGAGAGACAGAGAAAGATCTTCCATCCCCTGGCTCACTCTCCATGTGACCACAGTGGCCAAAGCTGAGTGGATCGAAAGCCAGGATCCAGGAGATTCTTCTAGGTTTCTCAGGTGTAGTGGGCCTAAGCACTTGGGCCGTCTTCTGCTTTTTCAGGCCACAAGTGTAGAGCTGGATCAGAAGAGGAGCAGCTAGGACACAAACTGGCACCCATGTAGGATTTGGTGCTACAGGCACAGGCTTAGCCTACTACACCACAGCATCAGCTCCATCCTCCCCTATTTTATTTGAGTTTGCAGCAAATGTTATCTTCTAGCTTACTTTTTGGTTTGTACAGTGTGACTCCAAGCAACATATCTTCTAGTTTCATTTGTATAACCTGTTTGGGGGAAAAAAACACAATAAAATATTAGCACCTAGTCTTTCATCTACTTAACTTTAGATGATATCACAGATTTTGAATTGCAGTTAGATACTGAAATCCAAAGAATAGTAAGGATTTTAGAACTATTTAGTTATTCTCCTATTTCTGAACAAAATACCACTTCTCATTCCAAATAGAAAGCAGATGCCTTATTCTTTAAAATGCTCATTACCTCATGTTGCCTTGGTGAGTAGGATATTAATAATAGATATATGCAATTCAATCTTGCTGCAGCTTAAACTTTTTTTTTCCATTAGTGCTGAGAGAATGCCATGTGTTGCTTATTGCTATTCATGTCAGTTTAAGATTGTCCATATTCTGCTTAATGCTCTGGTTGTATATTTCCTGGCCAGAAAATTCTAGTTCCTTTGACCTCTACAACTTTAAGACAGCATAGCATGATACACAGGCCCCCAAACTTGTCTGCACAGTAGAATCATGTGAAGAAAGCTTAGAAAAATACTGGTACGTAGGTCCCACACTCCAGATATTAGGAGTTAAATGATGTAGGGTCGGGCCAGAGCATTGTTTAAGTGCCTCCTCCTCAGATGAGTCTGATATGGTGACAGGTCTGGTGACTACAAGCAAAAGAGTGAAGCATACTGCCTGGGGGCCAGTTGCTTGGGGCTACATCCCAGGTCTGACCCTTGAGAGCTTATGCAAGTAGCTTGTTTCCCTGTGCTTTGGTTCCTTTTTTGTAAAATATATATTGTAAGATAATATAGTCCACTTCCAAAGGTTGCGATAAATTAATATGTGTAATATAAAAGCACTTGGTCCCTGGAATTTAGTAAAAGTTCAGTTATTAGCGACAGTAGTTATACTAGTAGTACTATAAATTTTAATTGCCCTCAATCATTCTCTCTTCATGCTTTTTATTTTAATTTAGTTCTTAATGGACAAGTAGATCTACTATTCATTTTGAGTGCAATCCTATTGCAGACCATTACCTAATGCAGGGATAACAAATGACAATCTATTAGGGATCTAGATCCATGTTTACTTCCATTTATGCTGATTAAATTGGTTTGCCTGACAAACTGTCAGTGTGAAAACATTCAAAATAATTACTACTTTTGGGTTATTTTTAAAGATTTATCTTTCTATTCAAAAGGCAGAGTTACAAAGAGAAAGAGAGACAAAGACTGAGATCTTCCTTCCATCGGCTGGTTCACTCCCCAAAAGGCTGCAGCAGCTAGGGCTGGACCAAACCAAAAACAAGAGCCTGGAACTTCATCCCAGTCTCCATGGTGGTATCATGCTTTCCCAGGCACATTAGCATGGAGTTAAATTGAAAGTGGAGCAACAGGGACTTAAACTGGAGCCCATAAGGGATGCAGTGCTGCAGATGGCCATTTTATCAACTATGCCACATCACTGGAGCCTATTTCTTCTTCTTTTTTTTTCAAGACTTATTTATTTATTTTAAAGTCTCAGTTGGTTGATTCTTCAGTTGGCCACAAGGGCCGGTGCTAGGACAGGCCAAATCCAGGAGCTCTATCTGTTTCTCTCCCATGAGTGGCAAGAGCCCAGATATTTGGGCCATCTTCCACTGCTTTCTCCCAGGCCATTAGTCTGAAGCTGAATTCGAAGTGGACCATCCAGAACATGACTCTGCCCAAAGGAGCTGCCAGCATTAAAGGTAGAGTATTTACCCTGCTAAGCCACAACACTGGTACTAACCCAACTACTTCTAATCCAGCTTCTAGTTAATACTCCTGAAAGGCAGCACCTGGTGGCCCAAGTACTTGGCTTCCTACTACCCACATAGAAGACCTGGACAGAGTTCTGGTTCTTGGCTTCAGCCTGGCTTAGCCTTAGCTGTTAAATGCATTTGAGGAGTGAACCAAGGGAATGGAAGAAAGCTCTCTCTCTTTGAATCTCCCCTTCACTCTATTGTTCTGCCTTTCAAATCAGTAAATAAATCTTTTTTTTTAATTGACAAAGGATATGAATAGACATTTCTTCAAAGAGGAGATAATGGCTGTGATATAATAGGAAATGTGAATTTGGTCTCTGTTTCTTATTTCTTGTTTAGTTTCTAAAATCCTTGTAAACTCCTGAGTGAAAGGGATGATAAAATATTTGGTCTTTGCCCCTGAATCTTGACACAAGAACTCTAAAATTCTTGGAATCTCCTCTAGGGAGAAGAGAGAGAGTTATTCACCAATGGCCAAAGATTTAATCAACCATGCCTGCACATTGGAACCTCCATAAAAACCCTAAACAATAGGGTTCAGAAAGTTTCTAGGTTGGTAAACACACTGATGTGTTGGGAGGGTGGTATTCCTGAAGAAGGTCTGGAAGCATCCAGTCCCTTTCATGTACCTTGTCCTATTCATCTCTTCCATTTGATGGCTCCTCAGTTAACATCTTTTACAATAAAGTAGTAATAATAAGTGAAGTTCTCCCCCTCTAATAGCAAATTATTGAAAATAAGTAAGAAGCAATGGGAATAATCAATTTTTTAGCCAAGTCAGACAGAAATTTGGGCAGCCTAGAGACTCCCTATTACTGACTGACAGTTGAAATGAGAAACTGTTTTGTGAGATTGGGCCTTTAACCGATGACACTCTGAGTAGTTAGTGTCACAATTGAGATAAATTGTAGGATTTCCAGATGATGTCCAAAGAGAATTAGAGAATTGCTTCATGAGCAAAACCTACACATTTGGTGTCAGAAGTGTTATAAGTGAAGGAAAATACTTTTTTCTTTCCCTTCAATGACCAATAAGCACATGAAGAGATGATCCAAATAATTTTCAGCAGAGAAATGCAAATAAAACCCACTTGAATTACCACTTCATACTTACCGTGATGTCCATAGTTATTATTAAATGTAAAATAAGAAGTGTTGGTGAAGAGGTAGGGAAATTGAGACCCATCTATATTGTTGGTAAGAATATAAAATGGTAGAAAACCATTTGACAGTTGCTCAAATAGTTAAACACAGAATTACTGTGTGACCTAGCAATTCCACTTCTTCATGTACATGTAAAATAATTCAAAACAAGAAATCAAACACACACTTCTATGTCAAAAGTTCATACAGGATAATTCACAATACCCAAAAGCTTGGAATAACATGTGTCCATCAACACATAGATGGGTAAACAAAATATGGTATATGCATATAGTAGTAGAATATATTCCTTAAGAAGGAAAGTTCTGATCCATGCTCAACATGGATGAACCTTGAAAACTGTATGCTAACTGGAAAAATCTCGACATAAAATGACAACCCCTAAATGATTCCACTTTTGTGAACTATCTATAACAGGCAAATTCATGAGGACAGATTAGAGATTGTCAGGGACTAAGAAGAGGACAGAAAGGGATTTATTACCTAATTTTACAGTTTCCAGATGGGGCAATAAATTTTGGAAATAGCAGCAAAAGTGATTCATGTCACCGAATTGTGCACTTAAAATAGATAAAAAGGTAATTTTCTTCTATATGTTTTACTAAGTAAAATTGGCTTTGAAAAAAAAAAAACTCTAAGGAATAGATTCCGGATACCTGAGAGCTAGAAACATTATAAACATGTTCTTAGCTACAATAAGAAGTATTATATAATATCCCATATTTTATTTATGCCCAGAATGTTTTTGATGAGTAGATATAAAGAATGAGAATAATTTTTTAAAAAATTACTGAGCCGTCCAAATTGCTTTCTTAAGTATATTGCCAGTGGGTATGGAAACATGTACAACTTCAAGGGAGGGTAATTAGGAAAGTTTCTGATAAAAATTTCAAACACATAATTTGTTATTTGGAAGTTCTACTTGAAATACTTTATACTGCAGATAAGGACATTCATTCATTGTACCAGCATTAGTAACAGAAAAAATAATGGAAACAACCTAAATATCATGGAGAAGCCAGTGGTTAAGTATAAAACACCCAGACACTATAGAATGCAATAATCTATCATCTTAATAGTCATGAAACTCTGTGTGTGATAATAGAAAACAATCTATCTACAAGACAGAGTAACAAAAACTCAAAAAATGTAGAGAATATGTGTAGTGTATATGTTGTGTGCATGCACGTGCCTGCATGTAAGTTCTGATAAATGCAGAGGGGACATTTGGATAAGCAAATGAAATTAGTAATGCTGTTTCCTCCACAAAGGGGAATTGAGGGAACCAGGGATGGGATAGAAGGTAGACTTTGGACTATATATGCTTGGGTACAGTTTTAAATCTTCGCCATGTGAATTTTATAACCTAACACTATCTTCTTAATTTAATTCACCCACTGTAGAATTGATATTTCCATTGTCCCACTATAGCATATTCTACTGTCTAGATAGATGATAAATGGTTGGGTGGATAGATATATGTATGTATGGATGGATAGATAGATAGATAGATAGATATCTGCCTTTACCAGGCTCATGAACATTCAGTCTGCTTTTTCTTTAAGACTTTCTCCAGATACACACTGTTGACAATTTAGGACTGGATCCTTCTTTGTTGTCTGAGATTGTGCTGTGCCTTAAGGGTATTTTGCAGCGTTCCTAACCTCTACCTACCAGATGTCCAGAATATTATTACACCCTGTTACAATGAATAAACTTACAGACTTTGCCAAAGGTTTCTCATAAGACAGAAAACCCCAGTGTAGAACCACTGCCTTAAAATAAAACGTAGATGCTGTTGAATCCAGGACTGGCTTAAGAAAATGCTCAAGTAAAGGGCAACTGACTTTTTTTTTAAAGAATGGCCTTTGTACAAACAGCAACAGAACCATCAAATAAGGAAAAAATGGCTTTGTAATGTTCTGAGCTCTATTCCTTCTAATAATCTCAGATGTAGTATTCAGAGAATGAAGATGATTCTAGGAAAAGCCTTTGAAAAGTGCATTCCCTTCAGTGGGAGAATGACTATACATCTCAAGTCCTTATCTTCAACAAAATCTTTTGATTCTGAATGTGATTTAGTCTGCTCAGTGCTGGTACTTACAAGCGTGATTGTCAACTGTGAGAAATTCTTTATGAATTTGGTTAGATTATTTTGCTGGTAAAAAATGATTAACACTGCGTTTATAGTCTGTTATCTTGCAGAAGATCATAAAGGGAGAAAATGGGGCTTACTTTTTGAAAGAGCTAGAAAGCAAAGGAATTTGAGCCTTATAAGTCTCTTCTTAAGTATTTGCAATTAAATATTTGATAATTTATGTATTTTAATATTCCTATTACATCTAATGACTTTTTACTCAAAACTTATCACTTCCAATAATTTCAGCCTATAGCTGATATGTATAGACAGAATAAAATCCTATCTCAATTCTTTTATCATAGATAGGAACTATAATTTCTCCTCCCAAAAGTAATTATAAACCAAATTCAGTGGGATGATGTTATAGACTCCAAAATATCATATAAAAGAATGGAAATCATTGACTAACTTTTATCATTTCTTTTTTTAATACAAAGACAACAGATTTCATGTATTTCATAGATATAATTCTAACCGTACAACAACACAACCCTCCCTCATTCTTCCTTTTTTTTTCTTTTTTTTTCCTTTAATTTTTGCAATAACATGCTTTCTGTTTACTTTATAATCACGGGATTAATGCTCCACTACATATGGTTTTCAACAACTGAACAGAATATAGACAGGAGCTGTAAACAATAAGCAAATCCCAAGGTGTCAATTTCTCTCTTACACATTCAGATTTTTGTTTTGTAGTCTATATATTAGGCTATAACAAATCAGAGAAAATGTATCATATTTGCATTTTGGAGTCTGGCTTATTTCACTAAGTGGATGCAACTGGAGACCATTATCATTTTTCCCAGTCTCTACCAGGACTTTATTCATCCCATAAAGCCTTTGGTGTCTGAGGAAATAGTGAACATAACCCCTCTTTGCCCTTCACAGAGGACTCTTAAGTGCTTTTATTGCTCTGCTTGAATTGTTAAGAAATGCAGAAGCTAGAATTTAGATGTTAGCAATAGATTTTGTTGATTATATCAGTGTATGCTGTCAAATTAGGTTACCACATGAAAATGTTACAGAGGAAGTCCATAATGGCTTTGTCAACTATTTCATTTCTCCCCCAGAATAGAATTATTTATTAAACCCAAGTCATTGAGATTACCTGTATATCTTGGTAATGTTAGTAAGGTGTCCATTGACAATTCAATACATACATATTCTACTGTCATTCATGTCTGAATTCCACTTTAATTATTGAACAATGCTAGTATTCAAACTTTGCCTTTTATGTTTAACAGTTTCATTTTTTAAAAGAAAGAAAATCTCTATATTTTTTTATAGCTGCTGTAACAAAGTACTACAAATGTAATGGCTTAGAAAAATAGAAACATACTCTCTCACAGTTCTGGAGACCAGAAATCTGTGGATAGTCCACACTCCCTCCTGCAACTTTGAGGGAAAACCCCTTGCTGCCTCCTGTAGCTTCAAGCCATTGCCAGCATTGCTTGATGACTCCTTGGCTTGTGTTTGAATCCTGCCATTCTCTAGCTACATCTTCACACCCCCTTCTCCTCCAATCTCTCTGTCTCTTGTTAGAACAATAGTGATAACATTTAGTACAGAACCAAATAATCCAGGATTATTTCCTCGCTTCAAAGTCTTACATTTGCAAAGACTTTTTTAAAAAATATAAGGCAGTATTTGTAGATTCTAAGAATTAAGACAGAAAAATATCTTTGAAGGGTTGTTTTTCTACCACATAGTCCATGTCTGCATTTGAAAACCAAAAATGTTAGTAAAATGAAATTTCACTTGAGACACCACATAAAAGATAATTACTATTCAACTGTGAAATTGCAAAACCTAAATATTTGAGAGTATTAGTTCATTATTATGTAAAATAATATGCCAGTCAAAATATATTCTTAATGTGGACCTTTGAGGAATTTGGATTTCATAAGAATGTAAGAAACATAAGCAAACAAAAACTAAATACTAAAAAAGAGAATATTCTCCTAAAGTGTGTTATCAAGATCTCAGCCTGAATTTTATACAATGTCTAAGTCACAACTATGTTTTTATTTACTTTCCAGAAAAAATGCATTGATTTATGCCTTCAAATGAAATAGCCCATGGTGGCATGCATTTCAAGTGTATTATGATTCCTGAACTTAGCTCAAAGACATACACACACACACTTTTACAGCATTTGCTTCATTGTGTGTCAGCAAAATATCTACAATTTGTAAAATCCTTGAATATTTAAGTTTCCTTTTGTCATGCATAGGGGCTATATTTCCTTCCCAAAAGACAATTAAAACCAGATTCAATCACATACAGTAGCTACAACACTTTAGATCACATCTCAGGACTAAGTGGCAATAAACTTGGCACCATAGTTTATGCATAAGACATGGTTATACATCAAACAGGAATAGGAGGTTTTCAGCATGGATCTCTGATTTCTCAACACATTTTCTCATACAGAATAATTGAACAAATTATAAATATGGAAGAGTTCAGAAGGGAAGTGAGAATATTTAAAACCCCTTATATATCAGGAAACACATAGAGGTTTTTAGTAACCAACCCAAAGTCACATAGAGAGCTAGTTAGATTGAGAATTGAGCCTGTCATCAGTAGCACATGGACAGTCCTCTCCACTTTGTATTCATGAGTGGATCTACTGAAAGACTAGCCTTTTATACAGGGAGAGCAGATAGAATTGTCCTTCAGCTGTGGGTAGGGCAGCCAGCAGGTAAAGGGAAATGGTTTCATTAAGAAAATGTTTCCACTGACCTGCTGGGTTCCAGATGACCCAAGTCCACTGACTTCTGTTCAGCAAATGTGCATTTCTTGTGTGTGATACATCAAACCCTGTGCTGCCTGCTGAGGTTACCAGGAAGAATCACATACAGCCTCACTCTGTGAAACAGAAGGCCAGTGAGAAAAACAGACAACTATGGAAAAATACAATATGACCTCATTTTTACCAGACCTTGCAATCAAATGAGATCCTACATTGTACTAATGCAAGTTCCTGAACATCTTCAGCCCCTCAGATTATTGCCCACATCTAAGATGCCTGATAGCTCATGACACTTGATCACAGATTTTCCCTAATAAGCTACTCCCAGAGATTTTCCAGGTACTATGATTCTTTTCCATGTACTCTCCCAAGAACATGCCACCAACATGGCACAATACTAGCGTGCGGTAGTGTGCCTCACTTTCATTTCTGTTAGTTTCTATTAACAGAGTCCCAAAGGAGTGTTTGTGGAATCCCACAGGATTTTGCTTGCAGAGCCCTTGCTCCCCTTACCACTCAAACAGATTCAGTCCTGGTGATAGACATCATGGCAGCCTGGGAGAGTTCAAGAAAAGGACAGGAATTAGGGAAGAGACTGGAAACAGGAGTAATACAGTTGATAGATTATGATTAAGGGTAATTGGAGGGAGAAAGCATTCTAAAGAGAAGAGGGTGAGTAGTGGAGACAAAGATAAGTAAAGGAAGATGAAAAGGAGGTGAATGATAGGACATTTATAATACCCCCTTTAGGTATCAAAAAGCACAGCATCAGAACAGATTCTGTAACTGTAATTTCTAGGTTTAAAATTCCCCTCTGCCACCTGGAATAGAGTGGGTCTCAAATTATTCAACCGCTCACTTCCTTAATTTCTTCATGTTTAATAGAAAAAAAAAATGTATCTACTTATCTCTTAGGGTAAATACTGTTGAATATTTTTAAATACTTGAATAAATCTCAGTCCATTATATATGTTACATATGTATTTATTGAATAAATAACCCCATTTTAAGAAGTCATTGTTAATAAAAATATGCATCCCATAAAGATCTCTGTCTCTTTGAAGTACTGCATTCCTGTCTGTATTGATTGGCCAAGTGTCACTTATAATAGGAGGTAGGACAGAGCAGCACAAAAGCACCAGGTGCTGAATTTAACTTTGCTAAACAAGAGCATAAAAGCTAACATTAGGAGAGGATACTTTGTTTCCTAGAAGCAAAGCTAGTTGCACTCGGAATTCCCTACTTTCATTTTCACCTCAAGAACCTGGCAATCAAGAGGTCTTAGCTTGTGTTCTGTAAGCAAAATCATCTCAGCATCATCTGCCATCACTGTTGAACAGACTCTTCAAGATGTCACACAAATCTGCTGGCTCTCAGTAACTAACCTGTCCTGCTGGTGCTGGTGCTGGTGCTGTTGCATGCTCTCTTTGGTTCCAGTGACAACTGACCTTTAGGAGAATGACAATCATCTTTGTTCCTTACACTCTGCAGGGATCTTCAGGTGACAACTGCTTTATTCACCTCCACCTCCCCTGCTACATTATTTCTTATTTGATAGCCACTTGATCACTTATCAATTGAATCAGTATATCCATTTTCTCTTTTACTTAAGGTTATTTGCCTGAAATATTAATTTCTTTTGGGCTTTCTTTTGTGATAAATTTTACCTTTTTCTTCTATTGTTTACTTTTTAAATTTATATCAAAACTACCTTAAATTATATTTGCATTGACAGTACACAAATAAAACATTATTTAAGAGTTTATTAAATTTCATTGTGGTCTTGGGACTATGAGATTTACAATAATTTAGTTTGCTATTTATATCAAGTAGTACAAACATTCAAATTATTTCAAGCTATGAGTGATTTTTCTAGCTGGGATGATGTGGATTTTGGTTCCACTTGGAGTATTTACTATATCATCTTTTGGAAAAATTCCAAGACATTTAGTGTAATTGTTTTTCTTATCAGGAAAAACTCAGAAATGCCTTGCCTTTATTGTAAGAGTGAAAAACAAAGCATTTTTTCATCATCATGATCACTTATTCAATTAAACTCCCCTCAATTTTTAAATTAGAAGTGCTCTCACAGAAGCTATTAATAAGAAATGGACTCAAAATTAAAGGAGAGCTCACAGTTCTACCTTCCATTATGAAGCCTGATTGCACATACTCATCAATCCAACCTACTTACAGATTTTCTAAACTTTTTTTTAAAGGATTTTTAAAATTTATTTATTTGAAAAACAGAGATACAGAGAGAGGGGGAGAGATAGAGATCTTCTATCTGCTGGTTCACTCTCCAGCTGGCCAGACCAAAGCCAGACCAAAGCCAGGAGCCTCACCCTAGTCTCTCACATGGATGGGAGGGACTCAAGCACCTAGGCCATCCTCTGCTGACTTTGCAGGTGCATCAGCAGGAGTTAGATCAGAAGTGGAGCAGCTGGGACCCCAACCAGCATCCATATTGCCAAGTGGCAGCTTAACCCACTACCCCACCTCAACACCAGCCCTAGATTTTCGAAATTTCTAAAATTTTGTGTGTATTACCTCCAAACTGAAAGCCTTCCTGGTATAAGAATTTAACTTGATCTTTCTTCTCTCTCTCTAGCAGACTTTAGTTGTAGAGAAGCCATGTTAGACAAAGGCTTAAAGAAGGACAGTTAGGGGCTAGCATTGTGGCATAGCAGGTAAAACTGCCACCTGTGATGTTGGCATTCCATATAGGTGCTGGTTTGTTTCCTGGCTGCTCCACTTCCAATCCAGCTCCCTTCTAATAGCCTGGGAAAGCAGCTAAAGATGGCCCAAGTATTTGGGCCCCTACCACCCAAGTGGGAGACTCCAATGAAGTTCCAGGCTCCTGGCTTAGGCCTGGCCCAGCCCTGGCCATTGTGGCCATCTGGGGAGTGAACAGCAGTTGGAAGATCTCTCTCTCTCTCTCTTTCCCTTTCTCTCTCCCTCTCCCTCTGTAACTCTGACTTTCAAATAAATAAATAAATCTTTTTTTTTTTTTTTTTTTTTTTTAATTTTTGACAGGCAGAGTGGACAGTGAGAGAGAGAGAGACAGAGAGAAAGGTCTTCCTTTGCCGTTGGTTCACCCTCTAATGGCCGCCGCGGTAGCGCGCTGCGGCCGGCGCACCGCGCTGTTCCGATGGCAGGAGCCAGGTGCTTCTCCTGGTCTCCCATGGGGTGCAGGGCCCAAACACTTGGGCCATCCTCCACTGCACTCCCTGGCCACAGCAGAGAGCTGGCCTGGAAGAGGGGCAACCGGGACAGGATCGGTGCCCCGACCGGGACTAGAACCCGGTGTGCCGGCGCCGCAAGGTGGAGGATTAGCCTGTTGAGCCACGGCGCCGGCCTAAATAAATAAATCTTTTTTAAAGAAATCATAAAAGAATTTTAAGAAAGACAGAGGGGGACAAGGCACATGTAAAACCTTAAAAAACCATTAAATAATGTTATGTATAAGAATGAGAAACAGATGTTCTTGATTGTAAATTAGAGAAGCTGAGGCAAGGGACACTTAGATGGTATGCTAGTTGGCAAAGAAATATGAAACCAAAGAGGTACTTATCTGAATCACATCACTGCCTTTTTACACATAGAGTGATGAGAATATTTACAACTTTTGGCTCAGAGGGTGCTTCTGATATTTAAATCTTTTGCATCTCTGTTACTCTATCTGCATATTTTCTTTTTTACTAAAAGCTAGTATATTTACTCATTTCACTGGATTAAACATGATACAATATAACAATTTTAGCATTGAAACATTTTTCATAAATGTCCATTAGAATCCACTACCAGGAAAATTACGTGTTACAGATAGTACTAACCATGCAGAAACTATAGCATTTAGAAAACAAGGAAATGACACATTTACTGGTAACATAAGACATTTTATAAAGAATCTCTCACTGCTGTGCCGGCGCCGCGGCTCACTAGGCTAATCCTCCTCCTTGCGGCGCCGGCACACCGGGTTCTAGTCCCGGTCGGGGCACCGATCCTGTCCCGGTTGCCCCTCTTCCAGGCCAGCTCTCTGCTGTGGCTAGGGAGTGCAGTGGAGGATGGCCCTAGTCCTTGGGTCCTGCACCCCATGGGAGACCAGGAGAAGCACCTGGCTCCTGCCATCGGATCAGCGCGGTGCGCCGGCCGCAGCGCACCAACCGCGGCGGCCATTGGAGGGTGAACCAACGGCAAAAGGAAGACCTTTCTCTCTGTCTCTCTCTCTCACTGTCCACTCTGCCTGTAAAAAAAAAAAAAAAAAAAAAAAAAAAAGAATCTCTCACTGCAATATATAAAAAATGGCAGGGACATACATGTACTTTCTCTGAAGAAAACATCTTCAACTTCACTTACAATCTCATGAGAGTTACTCTCCACATGCAATAAAATCAGAATTGTTTTGTGTTTGAATTTGGTAAAACATTTTAAGTAAATTTTTCCATATGATTTTTTAACTCGGAAAAACTCATTCTCTCAAAATATGTTTTGTGTCTGAGTTTGGATTACTTAGAGCACTGGATGCAAATATACCTCGAAAACTGATATTAAAAACTCAGCAAATAATAAATACTGGAAGTAAAGAGTTAAAAATAAAATACTATCTACTATTTGTAAACTGAATACATGTAAGTTTTAGTAGCAATACTCTTGGAAGCAATATTCACCATCAAAATGGACTGACCCAATCGAGAGCTATGAATTAATAAGTTATAAATAGAGAATATTTTCTACTGAAATCCCAAGAGAAATGTCAACAATGAACTTGAACTGTGCAGCCTTCCTTAATGTCCTTGTTCTGTGAGAATGCTTAACAGCTGCTAAGAAATGTGTAAGAAACTCAGTGATGTGTTCTTAATTTGTTTTTCTTTTTTTTCAATATTTATTTATTTGGAAGAGTTAGAGAGACTTGAACTGGATTCATATGGGATGCCAACATTGCAGGCTGAAGCCTAACCCTCTGTGTAATAATGCTGGTCCCAAGTGTGCTAATTTTTAAGAACTAGTTCTTGGGTATAGGGCATGGGAGACAGAGGGGAAGCCAATTTGTATCTTTAGCTAATTTCCCTGGCTAAAATACTTTCACTATGTATTCAATTTCAAGCTACCAACATGAATTCTCTGAATGTGAAGTAGGGAAAAGATGTGCAAAATCAGCTCTCCTCAGCCTGCTCTAGAGTACCTTCACCACGTTCAACCAGGTGAAACCTGTGTGTAAAAAATGGGGGGTTGGGGAATCAGCAAACTTTCTGGATATTTGTCTAATTGTAGTGGTCATTATGTGAATGTTTTTACTGGATTAAAAACAAGGGAGGGGACAGGAGGTGTGAGTTTCTGGCACAGTAGTTAAGATGCTCTTTGGGATACCAGCATCCCCTATTGAAGTGCCTGGGTTTGAAGCTTCTGGTTCCAGCTTTATTCTAATGCACACACTAGGAAGCAGCAGGAGATGGCTTATGTATTGGGGTCCCTGCCACTGATGTGGGAGACAGGGATGGAGTTTTGAGATCCTGGCTTTAGCCTGACCCAACCCTGGTTATTGTGGGAGTTTGGGAAGTGAACAAGTGGATGAAAAATCTGTCTCTGTCTCTCTCAGTCCCTCTTCCTTTCAAATAAAGTGAAAATAAGTAAATGCATTTTAAAAGGGAATTTGGGCCATTTACATATCTAGAGGTGCTACTTAGGAACCTTGGAATGTATCCAATATGCTGTGGGGCCCCTCGCACAGGAACCGGGTAGTGTACTCAGAAGTGAAATCACAGTTCTGGGGAAATCTCTGCCGTGATGGCTGGTTGGCTGTTCCCTTGATGACTGCTGTGGTTAATCAAGGGTGTAAGTGAAGCTCCTGCATCAGCAGTCCTGGGGAATCATCACAGATCTTTCTTTCATATCAGTGCTTCACAGGAAAATGGCTTGGTTTTCTCTGTAATTTATTATTATGTACAAATATATTATTTGTCACTCAGAGGGAAGACTACCTAAAATAATCAGAAACTGATGACTATGCCATGACTGTGATAAAGAGACAGGGAGTTCTCACAAGAATCACTGATTAGAGGTCAAGGAACACTCTGTACAGGCTGTTTGAATGGCTGGGCTTGCCAATTTCCTGATGCTAGTTTAAAAAAAAAAAAATGGAGAAGGGGCCCTGCTTCAAGATGCTTTTTATGTGTTCACACTGTTTTGTTTCATAAAGTGCCCTGACACTGTGTCTTTTATGCCTGACCCATCTCTTACATTATTTTAACATTTAGTTTGCTCCTAGTTGTACTGAAATACAACTATGAAATATGGCTCTGCTGATAGGGATGCATGAAAATCATCATACTCTTAAGTAACAGCATTTTCCTAAATTTGCACACACAGTCATCATCATTGCATTGATACGTGAACTGGTAAGGAAAGCTGGATGTCTCTGGATAGGTTCTCCCATATTATCTTCATATATCTTCCCTATAATCTTCAAAATATATGTCCCCATATTTTCCTGTTACAAACAGGGAACTGAAACAATCACACCACCAATTAAATCTTAAGTTAGTCTTTGTAGGGTCCAGATGCTTTATGGAGCCTCCATCTCTGCTGTGTGCCTTTACTGCCATCTGCTGATAGTGAGTCCCTGGGCTGTGAGTGTCCACACCAGCTATTTTTATGCAGAGCTAAGTGTCACAACTCAGCTAAAACATTCATTTGAACACGGAGAACAGAACTGCTGCAATGGAACTTAACCTCTAACAACCCAAAATCTAGCCTAAGACGGTTCTTTGAAATGAAAGTTCCAAGCTGGCGCTTAATATATATGCTCTCCATTCACTTTAGAGCAATCAACTGCATTCAATTCAATAAACACGTAAGCTAGTTATTTTTGGTTATAAATTCAATATTTGTTAATCTGGAAAGTCACTTAGTTGCAATTTATATTGCAACTTACCCATACAGAGAACTGATTTTTGTGTTAATTTTAAATGTCTAACTCAGATAAATGAAAGAAACAGAGAAAGAAAGGAAGGAATCAAGGAAGAAATAAAAAAAGGGAGGGGAACTTGTCAAAAACACCAGCACCTCAAAGTCTAAAATAAACAAACTGGCATCATTGTTGGATGATAGCAAGCCTAGTGACAAGAGAAAGGAGCATTTATGTTTTGTACATGTGAGAGTTCAATAGCATAACCAATTTTACCATATTCTCCAGAAGCAGTTGGTGCTGTCTAGTTTTCTTACTGTTATATCATGGTTTCATGTTGAAATTACATCAATTGTGTTTCATGTGACTGCAGCAAGGCATTGTGGTAGTTATTTAAAGCATTTAATTTCATTATGGTTTAATATCAGCATCTCATGTAAATCCAAGATTTGACATATCAAACATAGGAACCTTACAGAGAAAAACAATCCACACTTCCTTTTTCTCTCTGGAAGGAAAACAAAACACTTATATGCTTTTGAAATATACCACTAGAAAAAAATATGAGACAGATGCAGTCAAATGCCTCACTAGAAAACAAACCTGAGATGGAAAAAGCTAAAGAAATTAGTCCTTCCATATTTAGAACTGCAAATCATAAAGGCACCTCTAAATGGCTTGTTTAACTTTGCTTCATTCTGCCTTTCAGAAATTAAATATAACTTTCTGTTTACATGGCCCTTCAAAGATAAGGTCTTGGTTTCATCTTCTCTTGTTATCTTCTCTTAAAAGATAAAAATAAAAGAAAATGTGGGATTGTGGTCAAAACGACTCTGTAACTTCATACTTTAATGCTCCTCCTCAGTGTCAAACACATCGCAGCTATAGAGAAAATAACAAAGCAGACAGCGAAAAACAGAAAGGCAAGTTCAAAACAGAGTAAACAACTCCCAAAACAGGAATCAGACAAGATCACCAAGCAGCAAAAGAGGTAAAGCTGCAAGCATGCCAAGACACAGTTCTAGACACAGGGCAGCTCAGTTTCATCATGGTGATGGAAACAAACTACGAGGGTCTTTTAAAAAGTTCACGGGCAGGTAGAACTGAATTTATTTGAGTGGCAAAAAAAATTAAATTTGTGCATAGTGTTTTCATAATAGGCATTTTCATGAACATTTTTGAAACCTCCTCATACTTGTTCAACAACACTTATGAAAGATATTATATAAATATAGATATACAAAGATAGATATATACAGACATAATACATAAAATATTCAATGGGTAATAAATATACATATACTTGTATGTTTATTATTTGTGTACATAATACATATTATGTGTGGGTATACACATGTGTGTATGCATGTCGGGCAGGCTGCCATCTGTGACTCTTTCAGCAAGCTCCCTGTCTATGAAGATAATAAAATGCAGCCAAAGAATTGCAATTTAATTGTATAAGACTCTCAGCTCTGTGAATAGACCTATGGATACCTTCACCATAAGACAAAGTTACCAAATGTCCATCACCCAAAATTCTGATTTAGGTATCAGAAGGTCATAGGGGTTCTCATTAGGTACGTAAGGTTGAGCACTGCAAAGGAGTACAGGAGAAGGGAAATGGGAATGGGGGAAATCTAAAAAACAAAAACTTTCCATTCAAAGTGAACCTACACAGAGCAATGTCAGAACACACGATGAAACAAGAAAATCAGCAACCAATCAGCAAGAATCACTCTAGGCAAAAGAATTTTGATGGAAGAGTCTGACGAAAAACTCTAAAATAAGTGTTTTTAACATGATAGAAAGCCTAAATACAGGAATAAGTTTTATCTAGAATAAGAAATTATAAAAAGCAAGGCAGGAAGAAATTAAACACAAAGTCACAGAAAAAAATTCCAGTTATTTGAAATAAAAATACTCATAGAAATTTAAAACTGAATAGATAGTTGAAGAAACTAAGTGATGCATAAGAATATATGACAGAAAAATCAAGATAATTTTTCCAAAAAGAATAAAAATTTGATTGCAAAACTTAAAGGATACCTTATGGGCTCCCAAAAATGTCTAAAGTGTAAGTCCTAAGAATAAAAATTTCAAAGAATATCATAAGACATTATTTGAGGTGATTTAGGTGAGAATTTTCCAAAACTGAAGGAATATGTAATTCTTGAGATCATAAGGGTACTTGGCCTAAGGATTTGAGAGGAATAGTGATTAATTTATACCTAGATTCATTATCACAGATACAGGCAAGATCTTACAGCTGCCAGAGAGAAAAGGTAAATAAGTAACATCATTTTTCAATTGAACTTAGAATAATTTCACATAAATAATAAATTGAAAAAAATGTTCAAGTACTATCTTTAAAATCCTAAAAGAAAAGATTAATATAAGAGTCCATTCAGAGTTAAACTATTATTCCTGGGAGATATGAAATGTGATATACGAATTTGCTATCCATAGATACAAAAAATATTAAAGATATAGTTAGTAAAAACATAGATAAATAAGTATACCTGGAAGAAAGACACAGGAACTAAGAAAAAACAGTTAAATATTGATAAATTATTTTATCTTTGTGATTCATGTTTTATCTTAAAAGGTTAAATTAAAAATATTATGTTCAAATTTCAAAAAATTTTAAGACACAAATTTTAACAAATTTAAAATCCTCATTTTCAATATACAGTTATAGCTATTGATAGTATTACTGAAAGAGTTCTAGTGTTTCCTCTGTGCATTTTCCCATGAAAATGATATCATATAATCCAAATTATCTATTTTTCTATTTCATATGTTCTCTCATGTTATTACTTACTACTCTATAATTCTTTATTTTAAAGATTTATTTTGCAAGAGTTACAGAGAGACAGGAAGAGACACATAGAGAGGGAAAATCTTCCATCCACTGATTCACTCCCCTGATAGCTGCAATGGCCAGCACCAGGCCAGGCCACAGCTGGGTGTCAAGAGCTTCATCCAGGTCTTCCATTTGGGTGCCCAAGATCCAAGCACTTGGGCCATCTTCCACTGCTTTTCCCAGGCCATTACCAGGGAGCAGGATTGGAAGTGGAGCAACCAGGGCACATATTGAGATCACAGGCTGTGGCTTTACCTGCTGTACCACAACACGGTCCCCTGTAATTCTTATTTAAGGGCTGGATAGCATTACATTATGTAAGAGTGTTTGATTTAGTTAACTGGCCAGCCAACTTTTCATTTTTAGATTTTTACAATCCTCCCCTTTATTTTAGTTGCCCTGATCTTCCAGTATGAGCAGGGTCTTCTAAAAATTTTCCAAATAAATTGACTTTTAGCATACCTAAAGATTATAGATCTACAAAACACTGTGTTAACGATCCTGAAAAAAGGTCTATTTCATCAAATTCTAATTTTTAAAATAATACAACTTGAGTATTTGATTTAAAACTTCATTACAAGCAATATTAGAACACTTCAACATGATTGTAATTTATTTTCATAAAAATCTCTTTAGAGATTCCTGCCTAGTCAGCAAATAATTACTTTAACTTGGATTTTAATATTAGCACTGAATGATTTATGTACATTAAATAATGTGGTTCTCACTAACCATTTATTAGCTAAGAATGATGATCTCCCTTCTGTGGATAATCACACTTCAGGGAAGAAAGGTTAAGTGGTTTGCCTAAGATCACTCAGCCTGTCAATGGATTATCTCAAAGTATGATCCTTAAGTCTTTAAATCATTAGACTTAGCTAGGCTCAGCAATACTTGAGAAGCATATGGGATATGCACCCAGATTTTTCCTCTATCAATTTATGTAGCAAAATGTGTAATATGTTTATAGAGCATTTTTTGTTTCTCATGACAAAGGTATATAAGAAAATACAAGACATTATAAAAATGAATGTGATCATGTCTACATGTAGAAAACAACTGACAGAATTAGAGTATAAATTTCCGAAATGGTCCATACACTAAGCAGGCAATGGAATCAACCATTTGTTGAAGTGTTGGAGAAGAAAGAGGGGGAATAACAGAACACAAATAGTGTGGGTTACTTTTGTAGAACAGCAGTTCAGGATTTTATTTCAACAAGCTCTGAATGAACAGAGATCTTATTTAAGAAAAAGGACCTATGTATCCATGGAAGCTTTTCCCTCCATCTCCAATGTAAAGCACTGATACGTGTCAACTTGGCCACATCAAAAATGACAGGAAACATGCTTCAGAGTTTCTGTCAACACATAGCTCATACAAGTGGGAAATTCTTAGAAGTCGAGACTGTTCTCTGATGATCTAATCAGAATTAGAAACGAACTTGGAAAACCAGAGTGAAGGCAGGAAATGAGTGGGATGATTAATTGGAAGGACCAGATCAGATTTGCAGCACTAGGTAGAAGGAGACAAAAACCAGCTGTGCCATTTGGATGGGAAAGGGAGGAGGGCACCGAGGGTTCGTTTGTTTTTTTTTTTTCCTAATTAACTCTGCAAAATTATTTTAAGAAAAAGGATTATCAATTTATGTAACTAATTATTTTTTAATAAAATTGACTTTTTTTTTTTAAGTAGAATGGCCAACTGTCCGATTTGCGAGGAGTTTCCCTGGTGTTAGCACTGAGAATTTTGCACCTATGGAATCTCTTACATCAAGAAAACTGAAAAGATTAGTTAAAATTAAAAATAAATTTAGATGGGGGGAGGGGCGGTGCTGTGGAGCAGTGGGTTAAAGCCCTGGCCTGAAGTGCCAGCGTCCCATATGGGTGCCAGTTCTAGTCCTGGCTGCTCCTCTTCCGATCCAGCTCTCTGCTGATGGTCCCTGCACCCATGCCCACGAAGGAGACCCCGAGGAAGCTCCTGGCTCCTGGCTTCGGATCGAAGCAGCTCCAGCCGTTACCGCCATCTGGGGAGTGAGCCAGCGGATGGAAGACCCCCTCTCTCTCTCTGCCTCTCTCTATAACTCTGCCTTTCAAATAAATAAAATCTTTTTTAAAAATGTAGGTGGGTTTAGTGTACAAAATTTGGAAAATAGAAATAAGCAAAAAATGAAGAAATCGTCCACACTCTCAGTATGCACAAATAGGCACCACTAATATCAGCGCTGACCTTCTAATGCTATTTCTTTGAAATAAACTTCATAACAATGCAAGTTGCAATTTGCTGCAAATGGCATGTTTCAAAGTAATATCCTCTGAATTGCTCTTTTTAAAATTCTAAATAAACAGTTTAAAAAGGATTCCAAATACCTCAGGATATATATGTACCTATTCATCGGATCGCATCACTCTAAAGTCCCTGATTAATTTTCAATTGTGTATTGACCATTTCTGCTATTCATTCTTCAAATTCCCTTAACCTTACACTTTTCTTTATCTCTGAGACACAGTATCAGCCAGTACATTAGCAGCATGCTTTCTGAGTTCTGATAGCTGTATCACAGTGTAATCTTGCTGCTCAGGGGTATGTAGCTTTCATTTCTTGTTCCATTTCTATTTTGCCTGTAGGCTAGGGAGGGGAAAATTTTACCTAGGGATTTTAGGGTCACTTAACATTAATGTTACTTGTTCAATAGTCTCCTACATGACTGAGACCATATGTCCAACCACAGTTAGCACTTAAAATTTATCAACACTTACTTATATATGTAAAACTATTTTTGTTTACTGGGGACTTAACTCTGAAAGCATTTAAATTCCTGATTAAAAGTAAGGAGAAAAAAAAGGAAATACAGTGTTAGGAAACTGTATAAAAAATTCACACTTGGTTGAGGCCATGTTTCAGCATTATTTTGATCCAGAAAGTACCTCTTTAATTGAAGCAGCACTTACCACCCATGTGTGAAGGTACTCTGTTGTTGCCAGTAACACATGCAACAGTGGCTTCTTCTGTTTTACTTCTAGCTACACAGTGCCAGTTGGTAGCCCTGAAGTTGCTTGCATGATTGAAATGGCTGCAGATGGAAAACCTCCAATGCAGAAGAAAAACATAGAAACAACCTATACTCAGGTAGGTATGCAAATACCTGTTTGCAAATACTCAATGTGCCTTCAATACTCTAAGTCTTTGCTTTTAAGTTAGTAGGCATTAGTCCTATTTCTTAACTGAACAAATTCCCTTATAAATACTCTTTAACAAAGCACCAAGAAATTCATCTCATGTTTTAAGTATAATTAAATATATTTAATGTTTACTGGCACTAAAATGCTTTATTAAATTTAAAATAAATTGATTTTCCTGCCACATTTTGGAATTAATATATATTGTTCTTAAATTTTTTACAAAAGAGATAGCTCAGGAATAGGGAAATATTAGCCAGATATTAAATAGTTCTTAAAACTTTATCTTCTTAGGCTGGCGCCGTGGCTCAATAGGCTAATCCTGTGCCTGCGGCGCCGGCACACCGGGTTCTAGTCCCAGTCAGGGCGCCAGATTCTGTCTCAGTTGCCCCTCTTCCAGGCCAGCTCTCTGCTATGGCCCGGGAGTGCAGTAGAGGATGGCCCAAGTGCTTGGGCCCTGCACCCCATGAGAGACCAGGAGAAACACCTGACACCTGCCTTCGGATCAGTGCGGTGCACCAGCCCCGGCGGCCATTGGAGGGTGAACCAACGGAAAAGGAAGACCTTTCTCTCTCACTGTCCACTCTGCCTGTCAAAAAAAAAAAAAAAAAAAAACCTCTATCTTCTTGTATTATGATATGGGAGTATTGGTGCTATGTTGTTAAGATGTCCATTGCCAGGCCAGCACCATGGCTTACTAGGTTAATCCTCCACCTGTGGCGCTGGCATCCCACATGGGCGCCGGGTTCTAGTCCCGGTTGCTCCTCTTCCAGTCCAGCTCTCTGCTGTGGCCTGGGAGGGCAGTGGAGGATGGCCTAAGTCCTTGGGTCCTGCACCCACGTGGGAGACCAGGAGGAAGCACCTGGCTCCTGGCTTTGGATCAGGGCAGCGCTGGCTGTGGCGGCCATTTGGGGAGTGAACAATCAGAAGGAAGGTCTTTTTCTCTGTCTCTCTCTCACTGTCAAAAAAAATTTAAAAAAAAATGTTCATTGTCAGTTTTTCTGACATGCACTGGTCAGAAAATTTTTCTTAGAAACATCAAATGAAGCTAAATTGAAAGACAAAAGTATGTCTGTCCCTCCAGAGACCAGGCAATTTGCTAAATTCTTTCAGTTTTAATGATGTGATTCATTCCACACTTCTGAGTATGACTTTATTGCAATACATTTAAGATAAAGAATTTCTGATTCATTTGATCATCATGGAGAGTTAATCTGTATAATTAGAGCTCCAAAGTGCTAATTTTGGTGCACATTAAAGCTGTCAATATGAATGGCCCTAATGAATTGGAAATTTGATTTGTTTCCATTTCTTCTCTATAGACTCTTGGTGAGTGTATATAAGCACCCAAAAGAAGCACTGTCATTCGCATAAGCACATGACGTTTTCTATATATGGTCACAGGCACTACCTATTCTACAGGAACCCTGAAAACCGAGAATGACTATCTCCTTTCAGTGGCTAAGAAACCATCAGTTTTGTCCACAATTTTACAGCAATAAGAGACTTGACCCCCGGCTTTCTGATTCTCAATGCCTTTTTATTCCTTTATAATATTCTCCTTACTGAATCAGACTCAGAACTGTTTGAACAGGTTGTTAGGGTAGGAATAAAATTGTTTTCATTTAAAAAAAAATTGTCCTAGGACCCAAGAGGGTCAAACATTTAGACTTAAGACATGGAATATTCAAGTAGTGGAAGACAAATGCAACACTGTAAAGCAATCAATGTTATTACATCTTTATTAACTCCTTCTATTCATTCATCTTTATCTATTGAAAGTTCCATATTCTCTCACAAATAACATGTAATTTAGACATTAATGGTTCACATCTTTGATAAGCAGAATTCAGCAGGTGTTCATTAAATATATTTTTGTTGATGAATATGGTAGATGTGACATATATATATAGCCTTTTTACAAATCAGTCACCTTGCCTCTGGGCTAAAGTAAAGCTGATCAGAATGTCCCAAAAAATACAAATGCACAAACAAGGACTAACCCATGAGAATGGAATTTTTAATTTCATTGAAAATAATTTGGGTAATTTTAAGGTGGAAAAGAGAAAGTGCTGAGACTCTCCAGCGCTGGTCACCATTGCTACTCTCAGAGCTGTCACAGGATTCTACCAGTCTCTATCTCCTTGCCTTAAGCCCAGCTTACGTTATCCCCTTAGCTTAGCTCAGGCACACCTGGGGAGACTGTATGTGTTTGAGACTCTTAGACTAGCCCCAAATCCAAAAATGGTTATGGTATGCACAGACATTCCCACTTTAGGATGATTCAATGATTTCATAATGGTGCCAAAGCAATAACTATTCTGTAGAAAATGCATACTTCCAGTTTTAAGTTTTGATCCACTCCTACGCTAAGAATATGTGATACATCACTCTTTCTTGATGTTGGGCAGACCCAGTAGACCACAGCTGCCATCAGTCACATGACCACAAAGGGGTACAACCAACTCTACTGTGTACTGTTTTTCTGTTTCTATTCCATTTATTTCTACCATGATATTTGCTTCTATCTGTTGACTTTTGACTTGGTTTGTGCTTCTTTCTTTAATTCCTTCAGGGTAAAAATAGATTCATCAATATTTTTCTTTTTTCATTTTGTTTTATTTTGTTATATGAGAAGTGAAGAGACAAACTGAGAAAGAGCAAGCTCCCATCTGCTGACTCACTTCCCAGATGCCTGAAATGGCCAGAACTGTACCAGGGCAAAGCTGTGGAGCTGGGAAGTCAATCAAGGTCTCACACATAGATTCAGGGACTAACCGGCTCAAACCGTCACATACTGCCTCCCAGGGCATACATTGACAAAAAGCTGGAATTGGGAGCCGGAGCCAAGAATTGAACCAAGACACTCCAATATAGGATGTAGGCATCCCAACCAGTGTATTTTTTTATGTTCCATTTATTTATCTTTATTTGAAAGGCAGAGTGGAGTTGGGGATGGGGCAGTGAGAGATCTATTGTCCATCAACTTGTTCACTCCCCAAATGGCCACAACAGCCAGGGATGGGCCAGGCTGAAGCCAAGAGACTTAAACACCATCCAGGTCTCCCATATAGGTGGCAGAGACCCAAGTACTTGAGCTATCACCTGCATTTGCAGGAAGGGCATTTGCAGGAAGCTTGATCAGAAGCAGAATGGGAATGCAAACCCAGGCACTCCAATATGGGAATCAGACCTCTAAAATGACAACTAACCACTGTGCCACAACATGCAGCCCCCAACTGAAATCTTAAGTACCAAGCTAAGCACTCACCCCTCTTTTTTTAATGTAGTCATTTAGCACCACTTAGAACTACTTAGAACTACTTTTGCTGCAAGCCATGTATTTTGATATGTCAAATTTTTTGTTTGTCTCAAAAAAGTTTCTGATTTCCTCCTGACTCATTGATTATGCATGAATATGCTAATTTGTGCATAACTTTCACTTTATGATACTGATTTTTAATTTTATTTCGTTTGTTGTCAGAAAAGGTATTTGGTATGATTTCAAACTTCATGAATGTGTTAAAACTTGTTTTGTGATATCTATCACGGAAAATGTTCCAAGTTCTTGAGAATAATGCATTCTGATGCTGTTGGGTGAAAAATTCTGTACATATTTATGAGACGCATTTGGTCCATGGTGTTGTTCAAGCCTTTGTTTCCTTATTATATACTTTTAGAAATTTTTATTTATTTGAAAGTCTGAATTACCAAAGAAGGAGAGAGAGAGAGATCTTCCATCTGCCAGTTCACTCTCCAGGCAGCCACAATGGCCAGAGCTCAGCTAGGCCAAAGCCAGGAGCCAGGACCTTCACCTGGGTCTCTTGCTTGGGTGACATAGGCCCAAGTACCAAGGACATCCTCTGCTGCATTTCTCAGGCATTTAGCGGGGGGCAGTATCAAAAGTGGAGCAGTCGGGATATGAACCGACGCCCACATAGGATACCAGCATCCCAGGCAGCTTTACCTGCTATACTACAACGCCAACCTCTCCTTATTATTTTTCATTTGAATGTTTTATTCATCTTTGAAAGTTAGCTATTGAAATCTCCTGCTATTATTAGGTTGCTGTCCGTTGCTACTTTAAGTTTGTCACAGTTTACTGCATTTATTTGGATTACTGATGTTGGGCATTGATATAAATATATATACACATGCAAATACATCTTTTTGAGCATATATATAGTTAACATATATTGATATTGGGTATATAATATATTATTGTTTTCTGTTTCTAGTGGATCAACTGTATTATCATTATATCACGTCCTACTTTGTCTCCTGTGATACTTTTTTTTTTAAGATCTTATTATTTATTTTATTTGAGAGTTAGCATTACAGACAGTGAGAGGGAGAGACAGAGAGAAAGCTCCTCCCTCCATTGGTTCACTCTCCAAATGGCCACAATGGCCGGAGCTGCGCTGATCCGAAGCCAGGAGCCAGGGGCTTCCTCTTGGTCTCCCATGTGGGTGCCTTGGCCTAAGGACCCGAGCTATCCTCCTCTGCCTTCCCAGGCCACAGCAGAGAGCTGGACTGGAAGAGGAGCAACGTGGAGTAGAACCCGGCGCCCATATGGGATGCCAGTGCTGCAGGTGGAGGATTAACCAAGTGAGCCACGGCGCTGGCCCGCCTTGTGACACTTTTGACTTAAAGTTTCCTTTGTCTGACACAGTGTAGCTCCTCTGTTCCCTTTTAGCTGCCACTGACATGCAATATCTTTTTTTGTCCTCTCACTTTCCACTTGTCTACATTCTGAAATATAAAGTAAATCTCCTGCAGACAGAATAGAGTTAAATCTGGTTTAATTATTAATTCTTCCACTCAGTCTCTTAATTAATTCTGTCTCTTAATTATATTCACATTCATACAGATAGATAAGGATTTACTGTTGTCATTTTGTTGCTGTCTCTAGTTTTTTTTCTCATTTTCCTCTTGTGCTTTCTTCCTTTGTTTTTTGTTAAGTTTAAAGTGATACACTTTGATTTATTTCTCTTTTTAATATGTTTCATAGGTATTTTTGCAGTTACTATGAGAAGCACATAAAATGTTTTATAGCTGTAACAGTCTATTTTAAGCTGATCACTTCAATCACATACAAAACTCTACTTCTTTTCTCACGTAAACTTTGTTATTAATGTCAAAATAACATATTTTTATATTGTGTGTTCACAAACATTTCACATATCTATTGTTATACTTTTGTCTTTTCATTTCTATACCAAAATCTAAAGTGATTTATATGCCATTGTTACAGTATTCTGTGTTTGTCTGTATATCTACTCTTTTTTTTTTTTTTTTTTTTTGACAGGCAGAGTGGACAGTGAGACAGAGAGAGACAGAGAGAAAGGTCTTCCTTTTTGCTGTTGGTTCACCCTCCAATGGCCGCTGCGGCCAGCGCGCTGCGGCTGGCGCACCACGCTGATCCGAAGGCAGGAGCCAGGTGCTTATCCTGGTCTCCCATGGGGTGCAGGGCCCAAGCACTTGAGCCATCCTCCACTGCACTCCTGGGCCATAGCAGAGAGCTGGCCTGGAAGAGGGGCAACCGGGACAGAATCCGGCGCCCCGACCAGGACTAGAATATATCTACTCTTAACAACAAACTTTAGACTTTCATATAGCTTTGCATTATTGTCTAGCATCCTTTTACTTCAACTTAAATGACTCCCATTAGTATTTCCTATAAAGCAGATCCAAAGAAGAACTCCCTCAGCTTTTATTTATCTGGGAAAATATTCAGGTTTTCTTCATTTCTGAAGGAAAATTTTGACAGATATAGTGTTTTGAATTGCCTGGGCTTTTTTTCAGCACTATGTATGTATCATCAACTCCCTTCAGACCTGCAAGGTTTCCATGGTGAAATATGCTAGTATCTCCATATGAGCATCTATTTACATGACAAATCACTTTTCTCGTGCATATTTAAGAATTCTCTTTGTGCTTGATTTTTCATAAATCGATTGTAATGTGTCTCAGAGTGAAATTCTTCAGTCAGAGCCCTTTGGGGTTCTTGATTCTGGATGCCCATTTCCCTTCTAGATACTCAGTTTCCAACCATTATTTTTTCACATAAGGTTCTTATCCTTACTCTCTCTCTCTCTCTTCTCCTTCTGTGATTTTCATATTGCATATATTAATTTACTTGATGGTTTTCTAAAAGTCCCTTAGCATTTCTTCATTCTTCTTCATAATTGTTTTCTTCTTGCTCCTCCAAATGGATAGTTTCAAGTGGCCTGTCTGAGTTCACTGGTTCTTTCCTCTGCTTTATCAAATCTGCTGTTAAACTGTTTAAACAAAGTTTTTAATTCAGGCATTTTACTTTAAGATCCAAAATTTATGGTTAGTTCATTTATTTATTTTCTCCTTTCTGATTTCTCATTTTGTTCATCACTTTCATGACTTGTTGAGCATCTTCAAGATGACTACTTTGTCAGATAAATCATATACCTCCATTTTCTTGGGGATGATTTCTGAAGAATTATTTTCTTCCCTTGATCGGACCATGTTTTCTGTTTCCTTTTATGTTTTGTAACTTTGTGGTGGGATCTACAAATCTGAATAAAATACAACCACCAATTCTAAGAACATAATAATATTCCCTTCCTTCTTCCCCCATCTGCCTCCCACTTTCTTTCCTTCTCCCTTTGTCATTTTTTAATTTTTGAGATAACATCATTTAAATTTATGTTATAGTAAAAAGGCTTAATACTTCACTGAATAAGAAGTTTAACAAGTAAAAAGTGAAAAAATCCTATTTTAGTGGGAACACAGACAACAGCTATAGACAACATTAGAATGGAAAAAAATGACCATTTCACCCATATAAAGTAAATTGTAAAGGAATCACAGATCATTAAAACTAGAGTAGTAGAACTTTTTTTTTTTTTTTTTTTTTTTTGGAGACAGAGTGGACAGTGAGAGACAGAAAGACAGAGAGAAAGGTCGGTCTTCCTTTGCCGTTGGTTCACCCTCCAATGGCCGCCGCAGCCAGTGTGCTGCGGCCGGCGCACCGCGCTGGTCCAATGGCAGGAGCCAGATGCTTATCCTGTCTCTCCCATGGAGTGCAGGGCCCAAGGACTTGGGCCATCCTCCACTGCACTCCCGGTCCACAACAGAGAGCTGGCCTGGAAGAGGGGCAACTGGAAGAGGGGAATCCGGCGCCCCGACCGGGACTAGAATCCGGTGTGCCAGCGCCGCTAGGTGGAGGATTAGCCTGTTGAGCCGCGGCGCCGGCCAGTAGAACATTCTTAACCATTGGGTTGACAAAGGTATAAAATAAAGTTTTATAAAACTATATTGGGGCAATACTGATACATAGATATTTCTTTTTATTTATTTTGTTTGTTTATTCATTTGCTTTTGAATTTTAGCTCCCGCATATAAGGGAAAACATGAAGTATTTGTCTTTCTGTGTCTGTCTTATTTCACTCAGCATGATATCCTACAGTTGCATCAATTTTGGTGCAAATGCTAGAATTTCATTCTTATTTGTAGTGAATAATATTCCATTGTGTAAATATACCACATTTTCTTTATCCATTCATCTGAGGATGGAGACTTTGTTTGATTTCAGATTTTGGCTGTTGTGAACAGTGCTGCTATAAACATGGTAGTGCAGGTATCTCTTTGATACATTGTTTTCAAGGCTTTTGGCTATATATTCAGATATGGGATTGGTAGATTATATGATAAGCCTATTTCTAGTTTTTTAATAAATCTCCATACTGTTTTCCACTGTGATTGCACTACTTTCCAATTCCACCAACAGTGTGCAAGTGTTCCTCTTTGTCCACATCCTCACCAGCATTTGTTACTCTCTGTGTTTTGGATTTTTGCCATTCTAACAGGGGTGAGGTGATATCTCATTGTAGTTTTGATTCAAATTTCCCCAATGGCTAGTGATGTTGAACATTTATTCATATATTTGTTAGTCATTTGTATTTCTTTTGAGAACTATCTATTGAAGTCCTTTGTCCATTTCTCCACTAAATTTGTTTTGTTCTTATTGTTGAGTTTTTAAAGTTGCTGATATATTCAGGATATTAATCCTTTGTCAGATAGGTGGTTTTGATTTGCAAATATTTTTCCCATTGTGTTGAATGTCTTTTCACTCTATTGATCATTTCCTTTGCTGTGCAAAAGCTTCTGAGTTTGCTACAGTCCCATTGTGTATTTTGCTTTTGTTGCCTGTTCCTTGGGGGTCTTGTCCAAAAAGCCATATGTTACACTGATGTCTTGGAGTATTCCCCTATTTTCCTATATTTTCTTCTGGCAATTTCGTAGTCTCAGGCCTTAAATTTAGAGATTTGATCCAGCTTGAGTTGATTTTTGTATATCATGAGAGATATACATCTAATTTCATTCTTCCACATATATATCTCCAATTTTGCCAGCACCATCTGTTGAAGAGATTATCCTTACCCCACTATATGGTCTGAGCCCATTTATTAAAGATCAGTTGGCTTTATATATGTGGATTAATTTCTGGGCTGCCTATCCTGTTTCATTGAACTGTTTATTGGCTTTTATGCCAGTACCATGCTGCTTTAATTACTATAGCTTTGTAGTATTTTTGAAGCTAGATATCATGATGCCTGCAGCTTGATTTTTCTTGTTCAGATTCACTTTGACTATTCTGGGTCTTTCATGATTGCATATGAATATCAGGCTTTTTCTAACACTGTAAAGAATGTCATTGGTATTTCAATTGAGATTGCACTGAATCTGTAGATTGCTTTAGGTAGTATAGACATTTTGATGATATTGATTCATCCAATAAAGAGCAAGAAATATCTTTCCCTTTTTTGTGTGCTTGATGATTCCTTTCATCAGTGCTTGATAATTTTCATTATAGAGAGCTTTTACTTCTTTGGTTAAATTTGATTTGATTTTTTGTGGCTATTATGAAGGGAATTCTCTCTTGTTTTTGCTTTCTGAGTTCATCACTAGCACACAAAAAAGCTACTGTTTTTTGTATGTTCAGTTTATAACTTGCAACTTTACTGAGTTGGTTTATCATTCTAACAGCATTTTGGTGGAGTATTTAGGTTTTTTCATATAGTATATCATGTCATTTGCAAACATGGATAATCTGACTTCCTCTTTTCCACTTTGATGGCATTTATTTCTTTCTCCTCCCTAATTGCTTTTGCTAAAACTTTCAGTACTATATTGAATAAAAGTGGCAAAAGTAGGCATCCTTATCTTGGTCCAGATCTGAAGGGAAATATTTTAAGCTTTTCCCCATTCAATATGATATTGGCTGTTGGTTTGTGACATACAGACTTTATAATTTTGAGGAATGTTCCTTCTATATCTAATTTGTGGAAGGTTTTTATGAAGAAGGGATGTTGAATCTTATCAAAATACTTACATAGCTGATTTCAAACTTGCTTTCATTTCACTCTTAATTGTATTCTAGATTTCTCATAAAGGAATTGGTACATGTATCATTGTCGCATTTATCTCTATGACAGAAGGGAGTTTCAGGGCTTGTTAGTCTGTTGTCCTGCTGACCTGTAGACTATTGTTGTTAACTAATTTCTTTATGATTTATTTCCCTGATTATGGTTAATTTCCTTATAAACAAGAATGGTTGTACATCATTCTCCTGCTGACTTGTAGAATATTGTTGCTAACTAATATCTTTATGATTTATTTTTCCTGATGATGGTTAATTTCCTTATAAACAAGAATGATTGTACATCTTTCTTAAGTATCTAGACTTCCTTAAATCAGTATGTTCACTGGGTAGCAACTCAATTTGTTGATTGCTTCACTAAAGTTCAGCTTTCCCCTCAACAAGGTGAGAAGTTATAATTTTAATAGCATTTCCTAGTCCAGAAAACCTGAAGAATCAATATTTAGAGATGGCATCATGGCACTGGTGCAGTAGATTGTCTGTGCCTGCAATGCCAGCACCCCATATCAGAGTGCCAGTTTGAGTCCTGGCTACTGCACTTCTGGTCCAGCTCACTATTAATGTGCCTGAGGAAGCAGCAGAAGATGGCCCAAGTGCTTGGACTCTTGCCACACATGTGGGAGATTCAGATGGAATTCTAAGCTTCTGGCTTTAGCCTGGCTCTGCCTCAGCCATTAAAGCCATCTGGGGAGTGAACCCACAGATGGAAGATATCTTTCTCTCTCTATCTGTCCTTCTGCCATTCAAATAAATTAAATCTTTTTTAAAAAGAATCAAACTTATATGTGAAGTATGGGGCCAATGAGAACTTCACTGATATTTAACAATTTTAAAAGTATAAACTTTTTGTGTGAACTACTTCATGCTAACCATATAAGTCATTCAGTAACTTTCATATAAGTATGCATCACCCTGTACTCTATATAATATATTCATGTATTCAATATAGCAAGGTATTCTAGACTAATATTGTGACATTCCTCTTGAACTACATCTGGTAAGGTTTTCTTACATGCTCAATCTAGCAAAATAGCAAGGTTCTAAGATGGCATAAAGTAGTAAAAGAGGCCTAAAAGAGAAGCAGAAAATTAAGGGAATATAAGATTGAGTTTCAAGAAACAGGTCATTTGTAATAATCATATATCAAAATTCCTGGGGCCGGCACCGTGGCTCAACAGGCTAATCCTCCACCTTGCGGCGTCGGCACACCGGGTTCTAGTCCCGGTTGGGGAACAGGATTCTGTCCCGGTTGCCTCTCTTCCAGGCCAGCTCTCTGCTATGGCCCAGGAAGGCAGTGGAGGATGGCCCAAGTGCTTGGGCCCTGCACCCCACGGGAGACCAGGAGAAGCACCTGGCTCCTGCCTTCAGATCAGCATAGCGCGCCTACCGTGGTGGCCATTGGAGGATGAACCAACGGCAAAAAGGAAGATCTTTCTCTCTGTCTCTCTCTCTCACTGTCCACTCTGCCTGTCAAAAAAAATAAATTCCTATTTTTAAAATAAAACTGTTCGGCCGGCACCACGGCTCACTAGGCTAACCCTCCACCTGCGGCGCTGGCACACCAGATTCTAGTTCCAGTTGGGGCGCCAGATTCTGTCCCAGTTGCTCCTCTTCCAGTCCAGCTCTCTGCTGTGGCCCAAGAGAGCAGTGGAGGATGGCCCAAGTCCTTGGGCCCTGCACCCACATTGGACCAGGAGAAGCACCTTGCTCCTGCCTTCGGATCAGCGTGGTGTACTGGCCACAGCGCGCTGGCTGCGGCGGCCGTTGGAGGGTGAACCAACGGCAAAGGAAGACCTTTCTCTCTCTCTCTCTCGCTGTCCACTCTGCCTGTCAAAAAATAAATAAATAAATAAATAAAATAAAGATAAAACTGTTCTAAGAGAATCCAGAGATTATCAGGCCAGAGACCTTACCCTAAAAATGAATACGAATTAATACCACAAACACTGTATGTAGATTATTATACCATAAGGAAAAGCAGGAGAGAAAGAGTGAAA
Organism: Lepus europaeus; assembly: GCF_033115175.1. Taxonomy (NCBI): domain Eukaryota; kingdom Metazoa; phylum Chordata; class Mammalia; order Lagomorpha; family Leporidae; genus Lepus; species Lepus europaeus. The sequence continues at coordinate 61,270,479 of NC_084829.1, read as the reverse complement.
TCTTTTAACTGCAAAAGGATGTGGATTTAGATAAATACTGTTTCTGCCTTTTGATCCCTTCTCATTTAATGCCTCTAAACAGTTTTTAAGAGCTTAAGTCTTATTTACATGAAAAAGGTTATTTAAGTAAATCTTTCTTCTGGAACATTTTACCCAACTTCATTTATCCAACTTTATTCCAAGACTCAATAATTCTGGTTGTGCATTTACTTGCATACAACTTAGACAATATAAAAAATTGTTAAATTAAGCAGTTCATTTCAATTGTAAGTCATCACATTCTTAGACAAAGATAAGTTTGGTCTGGTAATTAATCTTAACCACAAAGTATATTTGCAGTTACCTACCCCTATTTCGTTAACACAAAAGACATTTAACTTCAGACAAAATTGAGGCTGTAAAATAAAACTAAACATTGAATCAAGATATCATTACAGAAATGTGTGCAATGCCCAAATTTAAAACAGAACACAAGAGAAACAGTGCAGCTTTTCATCCACAAACCCCTTTTTTAGAAGTTTGCTTCTCCTTCCCATATCTGCTTATTTTATTCACACATATATAAAAAGGCAGGTATATTCTTTTAAACAGAAACTCTGAGAGGCAAAGGAATGTTCATTTCACTCTTGTCAGATGTAGAGTCCTTTTGCCTCAGTCGCCACTCATATTTTTCTATTATCTTGATGATTCTTCCTTGATTGTCCATGTCTGTTCTCTGTGCTTTTATCTTGTAAGATCATATCTTGATGTCAGACTCTATTCTCTATAGTCTGATTCACAAAGAGTTATTAGAAAAGACTTATTTTAAAGACCTGTCTCCTTAGGAATGATTATACACACAAAAGGCAGCTCTTGGATAATTGAGAGTCTGGGGATAGAAGAAGTCAACCATTTTAATGGTTATCTATGTGCAGGCAATAGCAGCTGATTTTTTTTTACACATTTTGGGGCTCCAACTAAGCTAGGGCCTGGGATCAGAAGAAATACAAGAGCCATCTACTTCCACTGTTTGGCTGTTTTTTAATGGTCTAATAAATCATAGATAGCACCATAGATTTTCCCTTATATCTGCCTGTGGCTGACAGAAGAAGAGGGCATTTTTCAATCCTCTATCAGTTTTTTGCTAAAACTGCACACTTGTCAAAGAAGTGAGAGGTTTGTCTTTCCAGGTGTGTGATCAATGCACAATGATATCAGAGATCCTCAGTGAGAGAAAGATCATACTTTGGGTGTATTGAGTCTGAAAATTCATATCAGATCCCATATTGTATTGACAGGGAAACACTTAT